>NW_022145599.1:110966-298466 GCF_000002235.5 Strongylocentrotus purpuratus | reverse complement strand
ACGGATAACATCATACATAAATATTTATAACAAGCATTTTCATCACATGTTTAAATGAGATCAAAATATAGATCTGTATTTACTTGAAAGCAGATTGTAGATAGGCCTACATTTCCTGTAAATTATTAATTATCTTCATCCACTTAGTTGCCTAGTATAAACATATATTTGTTTTATTTTCCTCAATTTTTCCTCTATAAGTCTGTATTTTAACATTAACAAAAAATATTTGCTTATTATTTTTATTGCTATAGTTTGCTACATTTAAAAAAAATGTATTCACAACACTCGCGTTATAAATTGCAAATAAAGCATAACGAAATAGTAAATTAATATCTGTAACATTTTCCTTATACGTCATGAAAACCGTATTGTTTGTTTACATTGTTTCATTTAATAGGAGATGCAATATAATCCCATTCAATTCTTTTATTGAATCATGACATGAAAGAATTGTCATCACTGATGAAAACAAATGGATTGATTTAAAATCAGAAGGGTATTGCATAATTATTATTTATAGGGGGGGGGGGTACTAGTCCGAGGCTAGTGCACCCCCATAATATCCTTACCCCCTCCCCCCCCCCCCCCCCCCCCTTCCCTCCTTGTTGTTTCCCGGCACGCAAGCACCGTATAGGGTTCCACGTGGACAACCCTCAGCCCTTGTTTACATATTACATCATCACCGAAACCCTTCTCATGAATATTCACTCAATTAAAGAACTTCCTTTTTGCGGCTATTTGAAGGTCCTGTCATATCTTTGAGCAATCTAGTCCTTGCAGTGACTTCCCCAGCTCAGCTAGCGCATGTATCATGTGAGTGTATTACAGTCAACTCGTGCATAGAGAGAATGAATTTTGTTGTAAGTTTGAAGACTTGCCAATTTGGATTGTAATATAACGCAATCAATAATTTTTCGCTGGTTCTGGTAGAGTACTTTTCTATGGGATCCTGATTGGAGAGCGAACTATTGTATAGCCTAACGGTACTACTATTGAATAGGAGTTATCAGTCCATGGATTGCTACCCGTATAATAGTATAACTGTGTTCCGTACTTATCCGCTGTATTATAAATACCCCCTCTCATAATAGCCTCGCGTGTGTTTCACACGCTCGCTCCGTCCATGTACTGCGAATGTCCGCATTGAGAGCCTTTGCGGAATTGAGTATTATTGTCGCTGTGCTGTGACGGATGCTACAGATAGCGTATCTCATCTGATTGTTTTTATGCTGGTTTGAAATCTTCAACCCTCATAAGGCGTAGACGTATGTCCTCATTGTCTACCCCAAGGAGGACCAAGTCCTGATGTTTCCAAGCGAGAGGAGTCTACATTCTTGTTCAAAAGGCACAATTTTGGAGTGGCCGCCGCGAAGCCCGTGTCATCATGAAGTTGAAGCAGCGAGTCGTACTGGCGAGTGTCGCCGTAGTTCTGGGGTTCATGTTTGTCATCGCACTGCAGCAATCCGGTCTCGAACCCCTCTCTGGCAGGTTCGATTTTCGAACTCGAGACAAAGACGGCACTTTTCCTGGAGGAGTAGATCTTCTTCAGAAAGCAGGAGATAAAACAGAAAAAAATGGGGTAGTCATGCTTCGAAGACAACTCGAGAAAGTGGACTCGAAATCGGGAGGAGCTCGTAACGGTACTAGAGTGGATGGCGCGGGTGGCGAGAGGGGTGGTACTTCCAATAGAACAGGTGTATTTCCCGCATTACCCGTGGGTAGAAAGGACTCCCAGCCGCTGGTCAAACGACCGCCTGGCTTTCCGGAGGAGGGTAATTTTTATAACGTAGGACACAAATTTGCCGCATCACTCGAAAGAACTTACCAAAGAACGACAGATTTAAAGTACGACAACTTTTTCAGTGAAGTGAAAAGTGGTAATGTTGCTCCTGAGAAGGCGGAACCATTGGTTAGACCGAAGCGATCTTCAAGGTAAGATAATCAACATCTTGGTTTTCAATGTGTCTTGTATATTCGTTATAGCCCCTTGTACGTTAGCTACATAGACTGACACTGATGCTGCTCATAAATTATACGAGTACGACAACAACAAACACGACAGCAACAACTACTACTACTACTACACTACTATTACTACTACTACTACTACTACACTACTACTACTACTACACTACTACTACTACTACTACTACTACTACTACTACTACTACTACTACTACTACTACTACACTACTACTACTACTACACTACTATTACTACTATTACTACTACTACTACTACTACACTACTATTACTACTACTACTACTACTACTACACTACTATTAGTACTAAACTATACTACTACTACTACTACACTACTACTAAAACTACTACTGCTACTACTAGTACTAAAACTAATACTACTACTACTAATACTAATACAAATACTATAGTAATAAAACTACTACTACTACTTCTACTACTACTTCTTCTTCTTCTTTTTCTGTTTTCTTTTTCTACAACTTACATCATGACTATTTTCATTCCTTTGATTAAAAAAATGACGGAGAACAACACAAACTTAGGCCTACTTCCACATTTTAAGTGAATGTTGATTTTATGTCACTCATGAACATTCAACACCAATGCACACAAAAATCAAAATGTATATATTGCTGTTATGGATTATGGGAGATGTATTCAGATGTGTCACAAGGCTAAATAACACGTTATAGTCTATATTGTACGACTTCATCGTTATAATTAACATTACCACAGCAGCAGTCTCAATCAAGCTTGAAATGCCCTAATCATTATGAATGGTTGTCATGAATAATTACATTGCATCGTATTCAATAGTAACACGTTTTGCCCTATCTCAAAGTATTGGGAATGATCTTAATTAGAAATGCTCGCTCTCTCTATGCGTACAGCTTGCCTTGAATTAAATTAACAAATTAATGCCGGCATGCTGGATATAGAATTGAGAAATGTAATTATCACATCAACATATAAACGTCCTTTTCGATATCAATTATTGATTGGAGATCAATGTTAGTGAAATGTGGATAACGTTTTTACATAAATTATAGAGGTTCTTGACTGCTATTAAGAAAATTTTAACAGATTAAATTACCTACACATACAGCGAATGTTATTACTATATTTGGAGACCCTATAAGAAGTAACGAAGGTTATAGTACAAGCTGTGCAGAGTGCGATTTTCTTTCAAAATGTTTGCTGCAACATTATTGCTACTGAATAATGACGATGCATAGTCTCCCTTGTTAGATACAACGGTATATGCATTTGTACCACGATCATATATATACGGTCTACATCGTTGAACTTTTATAGCATTGAGGTGACATTTACAAGTCGGGCATCCAGGTTTTTATGTTTGTGGAGAAAGTGTGATATGAAATTGTTGTGTCTCCCTCGAGTTTAAGACCTCGTTTTATCAGCTGACTCATGGGACTGATTTCAGGCGGTGAAATGAAAAATGGACGAACATTATTATAATATGAGAGTGTAATGAACCCGTATCATTGAAAGGAACGGCTGTGATGTTGCGGGGAATTTTAAACTTGGGACCTTTGATTATATTTCATGTTATTTATTATTCATGTTTTGTTTGCAGTAGAGCTATTGTTAATTTAACTGCAAAATCTCATAATAGATAAAGTATAGGCTTCACTCCCGCCCCTTTGATTAGCAACAACCTAATGAGCAGTCTAAAACATGTCATCGATTATAACCACTAATTTTTAATCAATTTTTTGTACCCGTATGTAAAGTGTTTCACCAAGTTGAAAATATGTTTTCTTCATTGTTAATGAAATGATATCTACATTGGCGTTTTGAGATTAAAATACGCTACAATATCACGATGATTTTAAAATAAGACTAAAATTTATGTATACCTCAATATAACGATTTTAAGGCAGGGGTTCAATCTTATGTAGTGTATATAGGAATACAATTATCCCACCACTGTAATAATGTACAGGTAAAGGAGGCCCATCGTGGATTGAAACAGAAACATGTTTCACTAGGAGGCTAAATCTTGAAGTTTGACAAATTATAAGTAAATAAAGCACTCCATGTACATGTATGTCCACTCCTGTATAACCCTGAAGTGGACGTGAAACAATATAGCAATACATTGTGAACCAAACTATTGTGTTGAGCCATTTTAGTAGTTGGCCTACGTGATCATGTTATCACTAAACCTTTGATCTTGTTGGATAATAGTTGCTCTTCAAGTTCTCGTCTCACTGAACAAAATAACGATTAGAAATTAGATACTTTATCTCCCAGTCCTCGACGAAATGTGAATATTATTGTCAAAAGCCATTTCAATTTTGGGGTGCTGAATTTTAGCTCTCGAACATTGTCAGGTTTTAGAACGTCAATATTGACTTATTTTCTGAGATTTTAGGACTACAGTATACAGTATACTGTAGTCTGCCACATTCAAAGGTCGGGTAAACAGTTTATGGAGAATCTATTCAAAGCATTTGTTCGAAAGCCCTGTCTTTGCTCGCTAACAATTGACATCATAATATTATCTGTCTTCGCGATAATTAATTCATTTTCTTTACAGTTCAAAGGTACAAAACAAGAATACAAGTAGAAGACAGTTGATATTCATTGCAAAAATAAAAACGAGGGGGAATCTCTCTTGAGACTCATTTGTCGTAAGAATGTATTTTCCCTGTTTGGTATTAAATGATTATGATGATTGTGGAGGTGGGCATATCTCGAGTTACTTTTTTTGGTGGTCATACGACTCTTGGATTCTAGGTTACAAGTGTTGTGAATGTGAGGAATAATCACGTAAATCGAATACCTCTGTTTCATGTGACTGATAACTCAATGCGTGTGAATTTAAGATGTTAGAAGGGAATTATGGCCCGAATGGAAATTTCCTAAGATCCCAGTGTGTGTTTTCTCAAGAATGCCAAAAGAATAGAAGATCAGTCTGATGCCACCATGGGGATCCCAGATTCAGAAGGGGGGGGGGGGGGGGGGGGGTGAAAATAAGAGTCAACTTTTAAAAGTCGCCCGAAATTATCCTTTAGTTATTTCATTCTAGAATTGAAGGAGAGTGGGAGGGGGGGGGGGGTAGGATAGCCCTTTTGCCCCCTCCTGATCCACCCATGAATGACACTGAATGCTAGACAAGACCCTGCCAAGCCGAATAAATCCACCATTTTCCTCCATAATTAAATACATTCTTCCCTGATACTGATCCCAGCTAGGATTAGGCATGCAGGAATATGGCAGATCTAACATTATTTCTTGCCAACTTTCAATATTCATTCTCTTACTTGGAATATGATCACCACAATCGGAATTATGGCCTTCAGGTTGATTAGACGGCTTACTGAGAAAGGAGATTATATTTAAGTTCACACAATGAAGAAAATAGTACTGTAGGTGATCATTTTCTCTTCATTATGATTGTGTTGGTGATCATCTGTATTTGTTACGCGCATGCGCGTGTAACGATCATGAACATAAGCAAAGGCAATAGATTGTCAAATAAGTTAAAAATGCATTAGTGTTTATCACCATTTTATTATTGCTCGTCTTTCTAGATCTCCTAATACCTGTATCTGTCATTCTTTAAATTGTTTTTAATCAGATATAATGATTCAAACAATGTACTTTGCTATATAGCCAGACTCTGCGACAACGTTTATCATTGAGGTTTTTAAAAAAATCTGTCTGTTTTGTTTTATTTTTATAAAATAATTTCACGAGGTTACCAGTTAAAGGAAAAAAACAATTACAAAAGGGGGAATTTCAAAATCTAAACGAGAAAATAATGAAACATAATTATGACTCTCGTCAGACTCGACGGGGTAATTTATATAAGAGAAAGATAAATGTCGAATCTTGTATTATCTTAAGAAATAAGTTTCTATTTTTTTTGTTTTGAAACATGTGTTCAATGAGAACAACATTGTGTATTCCTGCAAGTATAAGACAGAGGTGTTTTGAAAAAAATATTGCGTTTTTATTTCACATTAAAGAATAAAGAATGGGCAAACGTGATTGCTGATGTACACTCTAATAGGTTTTATTATACATTTAGAACGACTCATTTCAAGTGACAGAGGCAGAACGGACAAAACAACTCGTTTTCAGAATATGCCCGGACGTTGTCTCTATTTCTCATTTTCGGCGTGATAATGAGTGGAAGAATGTCGGTGGCTGCGGGGTTTTAGAGGTTCTTTATAAATCAAGAAATTATCTGGCGATTGTTATTATATCAATGGAAGTAATTACCTAGTTATAATGAGGTCTCTTTATTAGGGAGAGACAGCGGAGAGCAGGTGATGGGAAGGGGGGGGGGGTGGATGACGGGAGACAAAAGAGAGATGTTGTCATGATACTGAGAGATAAATGTAATATTAGAGAGGGAAAGAGATCAAGAAAACAAAGGAGAGACAGGAAGAGAAAGAGAAAGATCAGACAGTAATGGGAGTAAGAGAGGGAGGAGGAGGAGAGAAAGAGAGAGAGGGGGGGGGGGGGGGGAGTGTTAGAATCGGAAGGAGACAACATTTTCCAAAAAAATGGACATGAAATATTAGAAAAGTATGAAAATTGACAACAAGGTAAGGGACGGGTGCGGGATAAAATATTATAGAAAAAAATAAATAACATGCCTCACCGATCATTGCTAATTGAAAGGTCAGCTTTTGAATTTATTTATTCAGATGTCCAAATTTATAATAACGATTTTTGGCAAAGTGATTTTAGATTCCAACAGACACGTTGATTGCTTAGACCCTTCATGCATGTGTACAGGCTAATGTACGAAACAATATTCTCTTTTGATTTTTAGTGAATTATTTTGAGTCTTTGTAGGCCTGGCCTGTTCTGATCGATATTGATTGAAGTAAGCTTACATGGGTCAGGTTTGACAATGCATATTTGTTTGTCGTCACTGACCTGCCATCTGCTGATATACAGCTCTGGGTTAGCGCCAATATTTAGGTTGAAGATATACTTCGGAATTTTCACAATGGTGAAACACCTTGTGATTTTAATAATAAGAAAAATGACCTATACGGTAGGTAACATATCGATTTCATTCACACTTCACCATATGCAATTATGCATAGTCCTATAGTCTTGTGAATTACGCTGTAGTATGTCAATTGAAGTATTTAAGAAACATCTAAAAACACACCTATTAACACTGTAATTAATTGCATTACATTTTCTATCATTTTTTTGTTGAGTTTTAATTCATTGATGTATTTGTTTTTTTAAAGCGCTTGGATCAGTTGTAAATTAGATAAAGCGCTATAACTGAAACATTTTACATAATAATAATATTATTATGTATTAATTGGTCACGTAGAGACATGGTCTCCACTATCAATATAGTTAGGCATGTTTGGAGGATGCGCTATAAATGTATTACTGTGATTTTTGATACAATGAAGACTGTTTGTTTTATAATGTGATTTCATGTTATGAATCGCCATTTATCGACAATCATGTAATGCGTAATGGTGACAGTAATCATTCAGTCCAAACAACTCGAAACACGCAGATGTATAACCTTTACATTTTGAATAGTGTTATTAATATTTCAATGAAGATGAATTATATTAGTATGAATCTCTATCAGATAATATAATTAGGTCGACTCGTGTGTATGATTGTGTTGCCACGTTGCCAGATCTTAACTTCATCGCGACTACTATTTTGTGCCAAGATATACTCGTTGGTCATTAAAAAAAAAAAAAGGAAATAGAATATCTAATCACTCAGCAACTGACAAACATGCGTATGTGTCAATTTTCGCAAAATTAATTATTCACCCTTCCTCTTTCATAAGAATGGCTTTAAATCTTGGACCTGTAGTAGGTCCATGTTTAAATTGACCGTATATACCGGGGATTAAGGTGCACACGCGCGTAATCGTTTATATTTTTTTGTTGAATTCTGCAATGGCTATTATAATAAACATTATAACCCCTGGTAATATTATGAAGCAAATGGCTACGTCCTTTTCATTTGAAGCTGGTTACCTCAAAACTTGCCCGAAAAGCATCTGACGTAGAATTAATACTGAACAGATTGATTGAAATAAAAAATTAAAAGATAGTAAAAAGAGAATTAGTGAATGAAAAGGCCCATTATTAGATACACAGTTTTGAAGGGAGGAATCTCGATGATGTCTTTAAACTTGACTGCATACAAGTAATGATAATCACGTATAGAAACGTGACGTCACTGGCAAGACCAATGCATTGCGTGTATTATCTGATGTATACCTTTACCGCTAATGTTTTGTTTTAATTTTCTTCTTTGCCCAGACTTTGCTATTTTGCCCGTAAAAAACAGTGTACGTGACTTTATCCAATTAATGTAGATTTGAGTCTAGGTTTCTTGATATTTCATGTCTTTGATCCAGCTGCAAGCAAGCAAATTGATTTAATGTATCGTTCTATTCCCCGAGATACTTTTGAATTTGTATCTTTGAGTGTAAATAGTATCGTACACCATGAAATGTAAACACTAGACGGAAATTGAAACTGATGGTACAATGCATAATTATATTGGATAGCTTAGAGATAAAGTATGAATGACTTGTCCGGTCCAGACAGATCATGGATCCAACCTGATATTTTCTTATTACCATATTTCTTTCTTTTTACCAGTCGATATTGCAACCATATTTTCCATGCGGTCCCAGCCACGTTTCCCATACAGTTCCAGCTTTCAATCTCAATTTGAATGAATATGGGAAAACCGTTATCCTCCATGCAGGAAGAGTATTCCAGTGATGTGTGTAGTTACAAGTATACCTGACATTCTTCGAATTATCTGTGAGAGCAAAATCATGGTTAATCAGAAAGCAATCTCCTTCTTAAAAGAGAATGCTAGAATAATAGAGAGAGAGAGAGAGAGAGAGAGAGGGAGGAAGGAGGGAGGGAGGAGAGAAAGAGAGAGAGAGAGAGAGAGGAAGAGAGAGAGAGAGAGAGAGAGAGGGGGGGGGGGGGGTGTTTTATGTAATTATAGGAAAGCCGCTACAAGAGATCCTGATTTCGCTGAAAGAAAGTATGATTACATGTAGTATAGAGTACCTAAGCTGTGACATCATAAACATCTCTATTTTGACTTTCTCAATTTTAACTTCATTTTCCGAAAGAGCAATAATGTCCAAATGCGAACAAAAACTAATAGAATATGCTAATTATTGGCTGAGATAGGACCATCCGGATAAATAGAGTTAAGGAAATCACTATTATTTTGCTCTGGTTCATAACATTACGAACCAGAGCAAAACAACAGTGATTTCCCATTGAAATCTTATTTATTTGGATGGTCATATCTCAGCCAATACTTCACTGTTTTTCAACATTTGGACATTATTTTTTATGCTCTTTCGGAAAATGGAAGACAGTTAAAGAGCTTTATATTTACTGATTAAGCTTAAAGGTACTATGTCCCATTTGCAGGCCAAAAAATGCAAAGGTTAAATTCCAACGACACTTGAAAGATAATACTAATTTAGAAATTCCCTAAAAAAATGGGGGCTTGAAAATGTCTTTAAGTGGGAAAATAACGACTATTAGTTGTCGAATCGACTTAGGAGCTATAGAGCCAGTAAATAATAGTCTGATTTTCAGACCATTGCACTGAATGGTCGTACTTTTTATGCTGCACACAGATTCAATCAGTTTAATTTTGGCCATTACAAGAAGTTGGTTATTGATGTAGACAAATGCTCAAGTACCCTTTACAGCTCATGTTATGTATGTTATTACCAAAGAAGAAAAAAGCCATTCAGTCACTCAATAGTGTCTGACAGTGAAGTCTAGCAAGTAAACGGGTTTCCTTGCATAATTTGAATATTAGGACACTGCTAACGTTTAAATTTCACAGATAGGACATACATGACATATTCCTAGTTTCCGCAAAGTTCTACAGAATTTGATGTTGGCTGCAAAAGGGACATAGTATCTTTAAACCCATGATGATTTTTATTTCTAAAATGCTATCTAATGTCAACCTTGTAGTGTCTCTCCTTGCTTTTTCTTGTCATGTACGTTTGGTAAAAGTGCTATTTCTATTATGAATACGCAAACACTTTCGTGCCACAATAACTCTGTATTTGTTTTATATGCCAGTGATTGCTTACGACTGAGTAAATAATTGCCTTTTACACGGATGACATTGAAAATAGATTATATTGTGGTAGAATTATAAAAAGTAAACAATGATTTATGACCACAAAAACCGTAAACAAGGTTGTTCCAAATTTCTTTCCGTTTTGAGTGATTCATTGGTGACTTTTTGCTCTTATTAATTTGACAAAGAATAGATTAATTGGAACGAGGTTGTGTATAATGGGATGTGGCTGAGTTGTCAGTGTTGCACTATTAGTGATTAGTATACATGTACATATCGTGTTTTGGTTGTGTACTGTGAGCCAATATACATTATTTTTGACAGCGACTTTTGTTTTTCTTTCTATTCACAATGCAATATGTTTTGATTATTATCACCCCGAAAGTTGATAAACAAGATAAAGATTGTGTGCTACAGGGTGTTGTAGTATACTTGTTTTGATAGAACGATTACGACTGATCAAGGCTACTGAAGTATCAGAAATGACGTAAGATCTTCTGTTTAATTTTCAAAATAATCATAAGAATTCATTATTTCTCTGTTTTTGAAGTCGAGACAGAAATGGCGTGTTAGAATAGAGCCAATAGACCAATGAGTTACCACAGACAGAGCTCCTTGTATGGTACGTCAGTCATTTATCAATAAAACGATGGGAAAAACTACGTGTCAGGTAAAAAAAACATACATGGGGGCTCGGGGCGAATTAGCCCCCGAAATGCCAAAGAGAGCCCCCGAAAGTCATAAAAGAGCCTCCCAAAATTGCATAGAGTTCAATGCGAAACAAAATTAAGAGTGTTATTTTCATGCAAGCAAGCTTGAAAAGTAGCCCCCGAAATTTTTGAAGTATTTTTTTTCCCCTGCTACCTGCTATGTATAAAGGCTTGTCAGTTGATCTCGTATATGTATATACATATAATTTGCTTCAATGCTCTTGAACCATGCTGCTGTTTGTCATGTTTTGGAGGTGAGTCACCTGTAGTTACAAGTCAGAAAACAATATTTCCTGTATAATAGTAACCCTGAAATAATCTACTCGATCTGATATCGTGTATTTCATGACGTTTCAATGCTTATACCTGACGTGGTGGCATTTTACTCCACCTGGAAATCGATTTCCATTTCCATGTTCTGTCCAGACCGCCCAAACTCACGCTCTCACAATTTACCTTCAATTTCAGATGCAAATGAAAAGTAGTGCACTGCACAATCCCTCAAAATTACGCATTTGTTTTACATTGAATAGTTTTGGCCAGGTGTAAATTGCAGTGCAGTGCTATTCTGAGATGAAGAGTTTGGTCCGTGTGTGTGTGGATGATGGTAGAGATAAAGCCGTCATGTTGAGCACGTTCATTGGAGTAGATTATTGGCGGGAAGGAAGAAAAGAGATAATTTAGATTGAAGACCGACAAATAAATTGAACCTGAGCTCGTGTCTGAATACATGGAATATCACCACAGAGTTGTACCGACCAATCTTATGAGCTAGGTTTATAGTATGATACATAGTACAGCATAACTTTTGATGTTGAGCTTTGGATACCGACACTCTAATGACATCTGCGCAAACGTATATTGCATTGTTGATTTTTTTCTTCTCACAATGTCGAATTTTTGTTTTATTGCCCCTGGGTAAAACTCTTCCAAGCTATTTTTGTAATATTATACCTGTATTATCAGTTCTATTTTAAAACTATGGGCATTCCTCCTTTTTTTATGTCTTATAAGATACTCTACACATTGAAAATTCAACCCCTGTCTGTTTGTCTCCCCCTCTAATCCCCCCTCTCTCTTTCTTCTCCCTCTCCCTCTTTCTCTATCTCTGCCGCTCTCCCTCTCCCTCTTTCCCTATCTCTGCCGCTCTTTCTCCTTCGTCTCATTATTAGTCTTCATAATACTGTTGTCTTTTCTGCCATCAACCTTTCATTTCTCATTACATTTCTCGTTATTTTCAACCATGCAGAGCTGGAATTCTAAAATTGCATATGCTTGGCAATCCGCTCCGCTGTATAAATAAGTGGATCAATTTCGTTGTCTGGGATTTACATAATTTCTTTCGCAACCGTACCCATATTGGTTTATTGGCATTTTAAAAGGATTACCTAATCAATGGAAGAATCAGTCAATATCACTGAAAATATAAATGTATGCAGGATCAAAAGTGATGTAAATGGCATGAATGTTTCTATTTTCAATGTATGTGAGAGAACAACGATGTATTTGGTATGCTGTGTGAGCTGATACATGTTTGCTTACGAAACCATGCACAGGCAAAAGATAAAATGCATTACAGTCATAATTATTTCGTACATTATTCGTATTATAATTTGGATAGACAGTGAATGAAACTCCTGAAAATGTAACTTGGATAATTAAGATGTATGACTTATAGTTTCGATCTTGCCATCTTACATGAACTCTGTTGTAAGCTAAAGATATATACACGTAAGTTCATCCAGTGGACGGGAAATTGTCCAGAAAATATAAATGAATTCAATCAAATATAACAAATAGGCTGATGGCTAGGTGCGGACTTTGGTAGTCTTCAAACGACTTGACATTTCTTTGGAATAGACGTGAAGCACTTGCACCTGCTTTCATTGTATCAATCTGTTTTATTAGATACAAGTCTTGAAATGTCTTTTCTCTCTGTCTGTCCTAAATTTGGCATAATAAGTGACAGCTAGTCTAGAAATAAATAGGACAAAGCTGCCAAGAATTACATGCGTTGACCTCAACGCTCACACACACACAATACAACAATAAGACACGGCCATCAAAATAAACTACGCTTTAGATGCAAGTCAACTAGAATTCAGATGTAATTTGATTCATTCTGTATACGCTACGTTGATTTTAGATAAATAATATAGGAAAGTCATTCTTTGAAGAAGAAAAATCCCGCCTTTTTTCACCAATCATTTAGCAACTAAAATTAAATCGATGTATTTGGCTGGCTTGCTTTTTTAATCGAAAATTAAAAGATTAAAATTGGTTGCATGATGTTCCAACTATGGGCATGTTATCTTTTATACACGATGCGATATTGAGCATAATATAATATTATGTAGTGTATAAGATTTGAATGACAGAAAGTTGAATTAGAAAAGGAAGTAGAGAAAATTGTAATAACAACTTCCTTCAATCCCCCTTTTGGTTGCCTTGCTCCCTCGCATTTAAACCAATATGACCCATGCCCCCTCCCCTTCACACACACACGATGACTGAACATTAACGCTACCATGGCATGACGCTCCATGAACGTAATATGAAGAAATAGAGTTGCTAATTGGGTTTATATTAGACACACTCAATACATGTAAAACACTCATTAAACTGTGACATTGTCTCGACCTTGCTCGTTCATAATATTCTTCTTATATTGTGTTTTAAACACGACTGCCTATCTCCCAAATAGCTATTCCTCGTTGATATCTGTCAGAAAAGGAGAAGTAACGCATGTTAACAAGTTATGTTGGTCGATAATAACTTCTTCCTGTAAGTATTATCTAGTGCAGAAACCCTTATCTATATTGTAACACCTTCCCCTCCTCAAAAGACGCTTCATTCTAACAAGACCCCCCCCCCCCTACTCATTATTTGACGGGTTAAAGGTCAGTATTCTAATGAAACCCCTCCCCAAATAGCTTTCCCACTCGGCACCCCCTCCCTAAGCTAGTAACCCCTTCCTCATCGTGTATGTTTTTAGTTGACCTTTAACCATGGTGATTTAGTGGTCGTGTTATGATTTCCTATATCTCATATCCGATAGACAATCCGTGCCAATAACCAATGGACGTCTCTAACTTACGGAATCGTCATTTACTATACACGTGTGAATAATACAGTAGGAAAATAAACCGGATTCTTGCAACAATATTTCAGGTTAATATTGTTGATATTTCCGAGGCAATGGCTTTGACAATGCAACAAGTGATTAATTTTCGTGTCATATTTCCTCATAGTTTTTGAAGGGCATACAGTATAGACTTACGCTGCTTATTAAAAGTACATGTACTGGGTTGGTAATAATTGTCGGTAAACTTGCAAACACTCTTATCTACTGGTTACACTCGAGTAATTAACCCTAAAAATACAACAGCATAAAACATCCTAGTTAGGCAATTAGTGCGTTAATCATATTAGAATAATATAACATACACATTTTGTAAGTTTGAAATATGTTGATAATCTCTAACAACTTATATAACATCATTTTCAATTACATGGTCAAAGACCAGCCTTCTCTCCTCACAGGCTCACACACACATTTTACCAGAATTTCAAGCTCATAACTTAAGAAATAATGCATATAATGAATTCCGATTTTTAAGACGGTTCATAATATCATCATGATATAATGTCATATATTACGGTCTGTTTACTATCATCAATAGTGTGTGACTCTGTGCAATAGATGGATAGCGCATCATACTTAGGACCATTACACACGCAGATCATCGTGACAAGACGGTTAATATTTCATGTAGAACCTTGAAATATTAATTTCAAAGGGGAAGACGGAATTCCCCTAGCAATATGCATTCAACATAGGACCATGCAAAGTCATGCTCAAGTACTACATAAGCTATGTACGGTAGAATGCAGATATGGACGTAGTAGTGTCTTGTCTCGGTTTATGTACAGATGAGTTGTTCATTGCGAATTTCAAAATATTTGTTTACGATTAATCCAATTAACTTCATGTATGTTTACATGGTATTAATATGATGAAAACTAAACTTGTGAATAATAGGAAACTTGGGTTAGTTTTAATCCAGCGGCTCGCTGAAATATTCTGTGTTTCTGTGATTCCTGTAAAAACTACAAAATATTGAGAAGGAATCGACTCTGACCGGAAGTGCATGGGAATGCTATAACATGAGTTGGAACGGGAAAGGCTAGGCTGTTACCATGGATACGCTTGTCCTAAATAAATAATTGTCTTAGCGAGTCATTGTGCGGATGATAATATTGTTCTTGACGATAGTGATGTTGTCTGGGATGTCTTAATTAAGGTATATATTTTCTTTCCCATTTAACACTTATCTTATAGGCACAATCATACATCTTGAGTGCAGATCGCTGCCTTGTCATTCTCATCCGCATTAGCGAATTTTCTGTAATCTCTATCACTTTTCATGTAATCACGATATTACTTATTCCGTATTACCCCTCTTCAATTTCGTTTAACTGTTCTTTTGTTTTCCTCAGTTATATTCATTTGGCCTATTTCTGGGCTTCGTTGGATTAAATTTCTTGAGATTGCCTACTTCCGTGTACTGTAAGGGGTTAAAAAAAAAATACAGCAATAACTACATGTATATAAGGGCACGTTCATGCTTGATTTTGAAGGCAGAATGAGCGATTTGTAACGCTCATCGTAAACGCTCATCGTAATCGCAGTTCCACGGTGCACTGTTCATGCTCACTTCTCCAGGCAATTCTCCTTGGGTGGCCTTCAGCTGGATTCGCAAACCTGTGTGCGCATGCTACGTAGACCCACTAGAGGTCAGTGCGTTGACCCCATTTAAACGCGTTTACAAATTGTAAACGCATCTTTTTGTGAGTTTACGATCGGCGATCGTGATCGCCGTTTTTCGGTGATTCTACAAAAGTGAGCATGAACGCAATCGTGTTTTAAACTAAACGCGTAACAGATGCCTGATTCTGGCCGTCAAAATCAAGCATGAACGCGCCCTAAGATAAACGAAAGCAGTATACATGCTGATAATCCAGAGAATCTAGAGACACTATACTGTAGCAGTGATAAGCGCTATAAAATCACTGTATTATTATATATCATTGACTTCCATGCAGGGACTACTCGTGTGGCATCTACACACTGCTCTAATTTGCATTGAACGAATCGGTGATAGGACTTTTTCATTGATTGCCTCTATAATCTGGAACTCCTTACCCCTTTAAATATTTGCCGTACTCTCGCAGCTTTTAAAGGTACCATGTCTCATTTGCAGGCCAACATAATGAAAAGGTTAAATTCCACCGGCATTAGAAAGATAATATTAATTTAGAGCTTCCCTCAAAACGAAAGGGCTTGAAAATGTCTTTTTGTGAAAAAATAACGACCGTTAGTTGTCGAATCGACTTTAGGGATTGCAATCCTTTTTAGTAAATAGTCTGATTTTCAGACCCTTGTACAGAATGGTCGCAAAGATTCAATCAATTTAACTTTGGCCATCACACGAAGTGGGTTATTGATGTAGACAAATGCTCATGTACCCTTTTACAGCTAATTTTATGTTTGTTATTACCAAAGAAAAAGAAGAAGTAAGTCAGTCATCCAATAGTGTCTGACAGTGAAGTCTAGAGAGTATATGGTTTTCCTTGCATAATTTGAATAATATAGGACATTGCTAACGTTCAAATTTCGCAGATAGTACATACGTGACATATTCATAATTCCTGCAAAGTTCTACATAATTTGATGTTGGCTGCAAATGGGACATAGTATCTTTAAGAAGTGTCTGAAATCACATCTCTTCTATATATCTGAATATTCTTTTTTGTAAATTAATTCTAACTTTGTATGATAATGTTATTTTTCCATGTATGTTGTGAGTATTTTCTGTTTTATGGGCTTTGTATCTGATGAAAAGGCGTTTCACAAATAAAACGTTATTACCACTTCCCCTTGCCATCTGAGATTGAGACTAAGTCCAAGCAGTACCACACCTGCAGCCAGTGAATGGATAGATTGACTATTTGTGACGTCATCGTTAAGGTGACAATTTGGTCTGAATGTGTGGATTTCAATTTGTGTGTATCTTTCAGATCAAACAACATGCGAACTGAGATCTGAAACAGGTATAAACGGGAATCCACATTATGCAATAGAAAACATAACCAAAGTGCTATGCATCTCCCTTGCTCTCAACCAGCATCTCAAAACGATTTTCGAGACACGCAATGTTTATTTCACATCAAACTGTAATCGAATTTGACATGCCCGTATAGTGCAGCGCAGAGCCCCTCTCTTATATCGCATTTAAAAACGATTTTCGACATTGATGTCTCATCGTACTGGGGGAAAAAAGTCAAATGTAATTACAATTAGCAAAACGCCAAATGGGAGATACTGGATGAAAACTGGATGATAAGATTCGTGTGATTAAAATCTTGATGGAATAAAATAAAAAAATCTTGATGGTTTCTAATTATATTCAACGCATCAACATGACATTGTAATGATCAGGGTTCCTATCATCATAGGCAATCATTAAGATGGAATGGCTGCGGATGAAAAGGCTATGCATGTTGGTTTCATCTGAACGCATTCTCACCAACAGGTTAAATCAGGTATGATTTATGATCATGACATTTATGATATGATCCGAGCGACATTGACCTGTAGAGCAATGTAACATCTGCTCAATAGATGCATGCATTCCAAGATGTCTGCCTCATGCAAACATCATCTCGATAATCAACATGACGGCTAGGTCTGCTGCATGCGTGTGTAGTGCATTGATAAGCTTGTTCCGTTTCATCAGGGTTTTTAGAAATAAATGTTCAGTCTTTTCTTTAATGGAAGATATCATAAAGTTAGGATATTTACTTTGTGTATAGGGAAGCTGTATAGGTAGGGAAAGTTTTGTAACACTATAAAATCAGGTTCTTGGTACAGTTAGTTTATTAGGTCAATAATAGTAATATTATTTAGTAGAAGGAGGAAAGTAAGCACCATTAGCCGATGTAGTAAAAGTGAAAGTCAAGAAGTAGTTTAAATGTTCACGCGAAATTTTCAGTCAGCAGATAGAAATTACTTCAAGATGCGGCTTGCAAAAAATAATACATGTACATCGAAAAATTAGCACTCGAAGTAATTCACGTTACATTTATTTCCACCCCCTCGAATTATTCAAATGTAATGAAGTAACGGAGTGCCTGTAGCTCTGTAGCATTGCTGTACCGTCTACTCGGTCCTACCTAACCTCTTAACTTGTTTTCATGCATAATAAGAGCCTGGTTCACACTGCTACGGGTTTAACCCCGCCTCTAGCTCTGAAACCACTGCAGTATACCTGTAACCACTTTAGTGAATGAAAGTGGGGTAAAAAAGTTATGCTGCACGTAAAAAGCCTATATGAAGCGAAAATCCACTTGTATATAATATTATGTTTACTATAATGAAAGCCGCAAATGTGGAGTTCACTACGATTACGTCATTTTATTTTTCCACTGTTGTTCTTATAGGCTCGTCATGTGTGAAAGAGGTGGATAATTCCCGCGACGCGCAGTTAGACTGTAGGGCTCAAATGGCGGGAAATTGGAGAGTTGGGCAGCACCGTAGATGTAATGAGGGAGATTTCTCCACGTTGATCAGCGATCTTAATTGAGATGAAGATGGTACTCTGTAATCATGTTAGCTTGGATCAGGAAGGTCTTGGGTGGTCAGGTTTAGGCATCTTCCCCAAAATATTGAAGACAAGAAAAAGAAAAAGAAGAAGAAGAAACTGATATGGTGATGGAGATGGAGATAGACGGACATATAAATAGTTTTTCTCCGAGTCGGGGTGAAGTCTTGATAGAAATCATACAATTATGAATAGACGCATTTCAAGGTAAACAAATTATGGAGATCCAATGTTTAAAATTAAAGCACTATCCTGCACGGGGCAACATATGAATCTCCTAGTCCTAAATACACCGGAGATAGTTGGAACACTAAAAAGCCTATAACTAAAGTATTCTCAACATCCCCATGATCCCAGTTAAATTAATCTCAAATACAATCGATTTTTGCACACAGCTCTCTTGTTTATGATGATGAAACCTTAACATGCAAATTTACATTATACGATCCATACATCGAGATTTTAGGAACATCGCAACGTGTGTTAAAAGTGGACCGCATTGTAACATGGCATTTTGAGAACAATAATCTGAACTGGAACAGTAAAGAGGGAAAGTATAATGAGTGAAGAAAACGTGAAAAGAGAGAGAGAGAGAGAGAGAGAAATAGTCGCGGTTTGTTCAAATATTCATGCACTTGGTGGGTTGTCTTGCTTCTCAAGTTACATTATGCAACATTAGATTGCATAATAACATTAATGAGATGGGAGTAATGTGTAGTCTTCGGAATCAGACCTGAGATTAATTACCAAAACCTTCAATTTATTTGATATTAATTTAAAGAAAGAGCGCATTATCTTTTAGTGATTTGCCAATGAATTCTCAATCAGAAGTAGGGTAAGAATGAAATAAACATAATGGTCGAGTATGCTTGGAATTGTGTATCAAATAGGTCCGTTCAAATATAACAATATTATTAGTGCGATTTGGATCACGATGCAAAGATTTAAAAAAAAATTGCGACCGTTCACTCATGTCAATTTAGTGCGAATTGGATTGCGATGCAAAGATTTTTTTTTTTTTGGCGACCATTCACACACAGGGAGATTTCTACCTTGACGGCAAGAATGTCCGAACTGCGCAGGCTTGATGTGAATCTCGACGATGTTTGCGCGCTTGGAATCCTGGGATCAAATAAATCGATTTTTGACTCTCAATACCATTCACACACACGGTTCAAGCGGTTTGAATCTATATATTTCATTGCGGGATGGGCGGAATCATGATTATAGTTGTGGTTTGAAGCGAACTCAAAAATGAAGGAATAAATGAAAGGAGTTGTCTGGTATTGATTACAAGTTTCGTGATCCGAAACCTCCTCTCAGACACTATATAGCTTGAATTGTTAAGTCCCGCGTAGAAGTGGAATTCAAGAATGCATACCCAAGTCCTTGTCCTTGCTCTTAGCTTAGGCTCAAAGCATAATCCAGCTTTCCTATCAAGCTCGCGCGTGGCCGTTACCATGACGATAGGATTTATCAAGTATCAGTATTCCATACCATGTAGGCACTGCTAAAGGTGGCCGTTAAAATTCAATATAGAATGTATTTGATATGATATTGTCGTGTACTGTTTAATTGCATGCCATGCTGGTTCAGCATCATAGCGTTTTTTTTCTCCAGAAGTCATTATTAGCCATCACTCAAGATGGATGTGTGTCACAATCTTCTTCTATTATCATCGTCACCCGGACCAATCAAACAGTCATCTTATTTCTCGAGGACAGTCGTGGGTTCGAGTTTGAAAGGACGCTCAAGGTGAATTGAATTTCGTTTTAATACACTATGGGCTGCTTTTGAAAATAACCACACCCTTATCTCTTTCCAACAAAAACAAAACAAAAATTCTCTTCTCAATGCCATCGTGGTTTAATAGCGAATACTCACAAAGAATCACAGAGCCTGTAACAAACAGTTCTACAAATCATCTGTGACATCCGATCGATGAAGAGAGTGTTAAATTTCATTCCATTTACCAAGAGCAAGTTAGAATCTGTAATAAAACCAGGTGATAACACGGATCGTTAAGCATACAACTAAGCATCTGGTGTGTACGCAAACAGATACAATTGATTGAATACATGATTTTGTGGAAAATTATATTAAAATTCACGCATATTTTGTTAGTAACAGGCCATCTCGCTGTTTAATCAGCCAAATAACTCTACAAAGTTTAAGAGAGAAGGTGATTATATTCAACTTGTATTTTGGATTTGTGTGTGGTTCTTTGATACCAATTTGACGTAGTAAATCATGCGCTATAAAAGAACCGATTATTATATGAAATTTATGTATTTGAAGTTGGACCGATATAAACATGTAAGGTCGAGATTATGTAGCGGCCCAGTTCTGTCAGACGGCTAGAGACTTACGACAGTACACTTATACATAGGCCTACATTTCATGTATAGTACCACTCGAATCACAAGAAAAGCTATACCTGACAAACAGTCGTCACAGTCATGAATGGACGATCCTGTTTTTTTAGTTAAATTTAAATCAGATAGATATTTGGTATGCAATATTAAAAAAACACTCGTAACAGAACTTTTACTAAAAGTATGACGAAGGTTATACAACGATAGTGGTATTTGATTCGATCTATTTCAACAAATTAAATTTCGAAATGAAAATATAACGGACGTCGATTTTTCTCATTAAAAGCACAGCTGCGGTTATTGAAGTGAAAAATGTCGAATTTGAACAGGCTTTGAAAGTGATCGATTTTGCACCAAATACAGCAATTACATGAGGTTAATATTATAACCCGATAAATGAAATTATTTTGGACAATCCCATACAGTACGTCATTCGTGATAAAACATTTTCAATGTGATTTGTTCAATAAAATTAAAGCATGAAAGAGATATGACTTTTAAAGTATCGTATGAGAATAAAAACGAAAAATAGAGAAATATGAAAGCCCAATTAAAGAAACAGTGGATTCAGGAATTAAGATATTATCACCTCATTCACATCTGAACAATGTAGATTAGTGTCATAATAATGTCTAATTGGGCATATCCCAAAAACAATTTAAACTATTATATTTCTATATATTGTAAGGTTCGAGAAAATGAAACATGAATGTGATAACTCGAATTATTCATGGTATCTAATATTTCACAATCATTTATTAATTATGAAACTTCCTCCTGCATGAAACTTACAGTTGTGTGATAAAACCATTTGTTCTGAAATGTCAAATGTACAGATGGGAACGAGATAATGATATCTAATTTGCTGTCGTCCTCAAAATGCATGGTGACAATTATTTGAAGTAAGTCTTGAGAATGTATCGAAGATGATAACCCTGAACTGTCGCGAGTTTATCTCATGCATCTGTTCTCTAAACGGATATGCCCTTAGATTTCATTTTTCTTTGACTCTAATTGAACCATTTTCACGTTCAACGTGGATGGGGTTTTTGATTGATTATAATTCCTTTCCCACAATTTTCAAACTTGATAAACTTTGATTATTTTCAGGAAATAATTCTAGACATTATTTGACAATGATTTATTTTATCAATACAATCGAGCAGTCAGCTTTTCTTCACTTCCAATTAAAAATGGATCGTTAGAAACGTTCATTTACTGATTTAGCAGTGATAAATGCAATGCATTATCATTTACTTGTATTATGACAAGTTAGTAAAAGGAAAACAACAATTGGATAACATGAAAGGCATTCTAATGTGTTCACTCTGACAACAACATGATTTGAGGTGGTAGTTATGAAGAAAATTTAATAATGATTATAATTTATCAAAAAAGAACAATAAAAAAAATTGAATTCTGACTGTGTATAAATTATGACAACCCATTACGAATGTTGGACAAGTTGAAATGACGACTACAATTATCACTTTACGAACAGTATATTTCTGATGCGCATATCAGTGGGATGATTTTTAAACGCAATTAAGCATTCATGAAGCATTGATGGAAGTATACCCACCCCGATCCACTCCCAGGGTAACTACACCTGTCATCTAACCACCATGATATATCATTGTCACGTGCTCAACAATTTAATCCTCATTGTATCAATTTGTGATCAATGAAGTGAGATGCGCTTTTACACATGGCGATGTGTTTTTGCCATTATCACATTATGGAATGGGGGAAAACGAGAAAGCAGGTGGAAATTATACATATTAGAATTCCAGGAGAAAACCGTTACCATGATTCCGACACTTCAAATACATTATGGTTGTTTGTGTTTAAAACATTTCTTTCCGTACTATTTTTAGTCAATATAATTTAATTGGTTCGCACCCGTGGAAATTATTTGCCCAACGTTTATTGTTCAAATTCAATGATTGATATTCATGTTTACCTGGTTAACAATGCCTTGCATTACATTTCAAATGTCAAACATTTCATGAATGATTCATGATGATTGGCATGGCACTATAGATTAAGCGAAGTCAGAGTCAGCCCTCGGGGGGGGGGGGTGTAGGTAGGGGGCTCAGTGCCCCTCCCCCCCCCCAACTTTGAAAGTCGCTCCGCCGCCCTTGAGCCTGAGGGAAGTACAAGTATTCTCAAAGCAGTATAGAGAATGCGATAAGGTCATTCTCAAGTCAATATGACGAACGTTTGAGGAACAGAATAGAATGACATATGAACATCATGAAATATTTAGAAAAGGGGAGAATAGTATTCCTAAAATATTTTGTTAAAAAGATGTGTATTGATATAGACAGAGTTAGGGGATGCCCGGGATGGCAAGGCAAAGGATGTTCTCCATGTTGGAGCAGAGACAATCATGTATCTGGTTAGAGAAACTCCTTGCTTGAAAAACTGGTTGTTGAAACCACCATTCATCCACAGGCGCCCCTTGTTGGTAGACGGTCGTTGACCTTTCGCCCTGTCTGAGGTCAGACTGTACCTGCGCGCACAGCATGCACTCTGGTCAGTTCACCGGTAATCCTAAACCGCAAGGGATTTCCCCTAAAGTGTATAAATAGCCCCGCGGAGATCACGTGATTGGTCTGTCTTGCAGACTGTACGTTGCTGTGGACTGTCCTTGAACATCATCTTTTACTGGAGTAGGAAAGAGAATGAGTGGATGAATGGATGGATGGATGGATGGATGGATGGACGGATGGATGGATGGGTGGATGGATGGATGGATGGATGGATGGGTGGATGGAGTGATGGATGGATGGGTGGATGGATGGATGGAGTGATGGGTGGATGGAGTGATGGATGGATGGGTGGATGGATGGGTGGATGGATGGATTGATAGATGGATGGATGGATGGATGGATGGATTGATAGATGGATGGATGGATTGATAGATGGATGGATGGATTGATAGATGGATGGATGGATGGATGGATTGATAGATGGATGGATGGATGGATGGACAGTCGGACGGACGGACGGACGTTGATGTGGACTGTCCTTGAACATCATCTTTTACTTTCCATGAGTACGAAAGAGAATGAGTGGATGGACGGATGGATTGATAGATGGATGGATGGATGGATGGATGGATGGATGGACAGTCGGACGGGCGGACGGACGGACGTTGCTGTGGACTGTCCTTGGAAATCATCATTTACTTTCCATGAGTAGTACATAGAATGAGTGAATGGATGGATGGATGGATGGATGGAAGAAAGAATGAATATATCAACAATGCAATATTAAAATAGGTGACTATATAGTCCACCTGTGTTCAGTTCATGCCTTCATATCTTGGTTGTACGGGTGATGGTCTCTCATGTGGTGGATTGTTTTGGGCTAATGGATGCTACTCATTTGGGAGGTAAACTGAAATGCATTAGTAGCCATTGATTTATTGACCACTCTTTAAATCTAAACGGGATTTTGTCAAAAAAATATTCGGGTATTCCATGGATAGTTAGTTCCAGGTGACGCAAATAAAAATGGACGACGTCCTTCTTTCCAAAAAGGGGCATAGGGGGTAGGGATAGTACTTGAGTAGGATAAGTTTTTAATTTTGGAATTCGTGGCTATACTCGTGGTTTCTTAAGACATGGATGATATTTAGACGATCTTCTTGATGGTAATTATAAACCGCAGAAAAGTCGGTTGATTTTCGTCTTCCCTTGTACATGACACTATATAATTATATCAAACGTGGGCAATCGCATTAAAATGTATGTTCACATCATCGTAAAAATGTCTTTCATCTGATTATAGAAATGCCACGTATCCGTGATCCAATAAAGAATATTATCGATGAAAGTTCATTCTCGGTGGTGGCATGCACATTCATTTGTACGGGAATGTTGATGAATATAACGCGAATGTTGGTGACAGAACTGTCAGAACAGTATGTATATGGGTTACATTGAATAACGACCTTGTCGAGAAAAGCGAAGCCCTGTATCCAGGTCCCTATGATTGCACACATTGGACTTGACCTTTCTACTCATACTACTTTTCATCACTCGTCAACCTTCACAATATACCAAACAATTCTCAAATACGTCCTCTCTCTTCACAAGACCAGACGCACAATATTTAGAAGGGCAAGTTCCCAGCGTTACGCGTTTTGTTACACGTGTTACCAAATACATCTGAAGAGATTCTTGTTTCTCCCTCGAGGTCTTGAAGGTATTCTCCTGTCAGAATAAGACCTCTTTCTCTTACCATCGAGGTATGGAATGGGAAATCAGAGAACGAAGTAAAAAAGAAAGTTTATAGAAGAATTCCTCTACACTTTAGAATCATAGCAATGCACTTAATGTAGTCTGGTTGCAATACCTCTTCTCGTGTTGTGGCTGTGAACTAATCAGATAAAGATCACGTGACGTCACGTCTCGAAACTAGAAGATTATTGGTTTGACACCGAAGGGAAAGTTTGTTGATAAATTAGTGGAACATAAAATCAATAAATGCAGTGTGAAAAAAATAAACATATTCGATTTTATATGTTTCAGAGAGAGAGAGAGAGAGAGAAACAGAATCAGAGTGAGAGAGAGAGAGAGAGAAACAGAAACAGAGAGAGAGAAAGAGAAAGAGAGAGAGAGAGAGATAGTCATGAACACAGAATGTTGCGTCTGTACCTGTGTAATATGAAAACATGAGAGCATAAATCATTGATTGATTGTAAAGTAATGTGGTGTGGTGGCGTATTGATGAAGTTATGTTTCGTGGCTGTAAAACCACATGCCACAAACTTACTCGTTACCATGGTGACAAGTTAAGAGAGCGCTAGAGATGTCTTCAAGGTTTGCTCCAAGAAGACTAGTCCCAAAGAGCAGACGTAGATGTCAATAACTTGATCAAAGCATCAGTTTGAAAGGGATTGTGTGGGCTTGCATGGTCCTGAGGGGGATATAACCATCGTCTGACCTACGTGTCATTGTTCCCGCCTTTTAGCAGCATCATATTCGTAATCCGAGAGCACAGACGACGAGATGCAATGAACATTAGGCGGGAAAACAAGAAATACCCCTTTTCTTGTTTGTTTGATTGTGCATGCACGATACATCTCCAGTGTATTCTTCTCAAATTGATGTTGTACCCAAGTTCTCAGGTCGATAGCTCGTTATATGAGTATTGCAATCTGTTGTAAATGCTTCTGCAATATCCCAACGTACAGCCTACCTGAAAGTTAAGTGAATGTAATTATTTTGAAAGAGCATTTTTTTTTTTTACACTTCTTCTTTTAATTGAGTTGAATTGAATTGATTTATCCACGGTAAAAATCACATCAGCCTAAAAAGACTGCTTTTCAAAAGATCCGTGTAAACACATAAAACAAATCACATAGACTCCAAATTGAATACAAATACAAAGGAAAAACTACTTAAAGATAAATGATATGTTTACATTCTGTACTACCTAAAACTCGTGAAGTGATCGTTTTGAACATAGCTTTCGAAAAATATGATTTTGTGTGCACAGAGATTTGGGTGTGTAAACAACGAAAACAGACGATGTATAACAGGAGTAGTGAGGAGAAAGTCGTAGTGAGGAGAAAGTCGTGTTTGAATTAGAACAAAATGGATTACTGTCCAAACCAGCTAGAAACCTATCTTCTGTCTCTTGTATTTTGAAACAATCCAGATGAAATTTTTAAAAAGACATGACGTGCAGTTAAGGCATGTGAAATATTATGTCCATTTCTTCATCCTATTTGGCGGGAAAATAATGAGGAGAAAAGAAGGGGCGCAAGACTCAAGACATAGGTGATGTTGTATATGCTTGAATGCATTCATCATGACTCGCTTCGTTGCTTTCACGTGTAATGGTTCGTATAGCATCATCACAGAAAGGAGCGGTGGTTGAGTGAAGGAATTATATCTAGCTATTGACAGAAAGGGGATTTCCCTGATGAAGGAGAGCTTTGTTTCGTTTCCAAGTTAATTTCTCTTCGTAAATGCTGATGTATACACGACATTTACAGATTTACACTTATCTGGCAAGTAAACATATTCCACTGAACATCTAACATCGGCAATGGATAAATAGAACACATTGACACGGATGAAACAAAATATCTCAGAAAGAAATTTAATAAATACTTGCGAGAAGATTGTCACAGAGCTTTGCATTCGCAATAAGGCCTAAAATATGATCAATTTATGAAGACCTGCCTTAAAACTATACAATCTGATATCTTCGATGAGTCAAATCTACATAATTTTAAAGACAATACAATGTTATGCCACAATTACATTGCAGTAAAATATTCTGAACAATCTGATAGGTTGCATTTTCTGAAAATTGTTTGACACTGCTTAATTGATTTTTTAATTGATTAATTATTTTTTTTAAGGAGATGTTTCTGCATTTATTGATAAATCAAATATAAAACATTCAAATGACAATAATAGTATACTTACATAAAGAGTGATAACTTCAATACACACAAATAAAAATGCGTAATTGAAAGCTTGAAAGTATGGAGGTAAGTAAAAATAATCAAGATAAATGCAGAGGCCAACTATCATAAGCAAGAATGTTTGAGTTAATCATATGATATGATGATGGACTATGTGAATGGAACTGAACCATCTGAACTATTGGCAATCCAATAAATATGATCTTCAATAAACCTTCGTTACCATGACTACATGTGACACGTTCTGCTTGGTATGATGTATGGACTCCTCAATCCTCCCTCTCTCTCACATGGTGCATCCGCAAACCTACTGTATATGATGTATATGGTTATCTTTGTGATCTGTGATGAGTAAGAGCATTGTATGTAACACAACCCGACATATCGAGGGCGAACCATGACATGTCACGAGAGAGAGAGAGGGGGGAGAGAGAGGGGGGGGGGGGGGGGGGGGGGGGAGGGGAGAGAGAGAAGAGGGGGGGGGGAGATAGAGGGGGGGGGGGGGGGGGATCATCATTATTTTCTACAATATGTGAACTTTAAATTATATTATCCTCAAAACCAGTAATTCGATCCTGTCATTTGATATCGAAGCGCCGGAAGAATTTACAATTTCTAGAGAGACAGTTTTATTTTATTTGAAAAGTGAAATGCATTTCATTCAAAACTGAATTGTGATGTTACAAATTCCAATCATCAAATAGCTATGGATGTACGGAGAGAGCTTCTTGGCTAGAATGTTTTAATTCGCGTCTTCGACCACCTCTATATGGTAGTAGAATACTTAGTATTAATTACAGTATCCTACCGACAAACAGAATTCAATTCAATCTTAACTTGTGCTACTAAATGGAATTGAATATGGATCATCAACACAAACTCGTGCATTATCTTAGTTGTGTGTATAATGTAGCGGTTATGATAAATACTAACCACGTAACATTATTGGAACTGATATTGTGTTTCTGAGAAGGAGAGAAAATATATGAGATAGAAAGGCTGTCAGCTTGGAACTGAAAAACGGGAGTTAGCCGGAAATATTGGCAGGCTTGAACGTTTTGGTTCGTTATATTGGCGTATCCGGAATATCCAGACGATAGGGTTGATTGGGGGAAGGGGGGGGGGGATGTGGTGTCATCATGATGGGTTATGTGCCGAATATGTTTTTTCTCTTTCTTTCCAACATTGCCCATTTCCCATCCAGGTGGTCAAGTGTGTGTCAAGTTTTTGTCGTGCTACCACGTATATGCCAGTCCAAATATAGGTATCAATATAAGATTAAATGTTGTAAAGTGCTACTCGAGTATAGCTGAAAGGAAATCTATAATATTTCCGATATTATTTGATTAGTAATTGATTCAGAGACGCACTGGTGATGGTCGTATGAGATAACGCGTGGTATACTGATGGAAAACAATGCATATTTCTTTCTAGCCTAAATGGTATATAGTTTGGTCTCTTATGATAATATGAGAAATTACCTGTCTCAAGATGCACTAGAATCGATACGTGTAGGAGATTCGTTTCACATAACGCGGCATACACGATATGAAATTTGTTGAATTCACTTTCTGAACGTCATGCAATTTCTCGCCTGTTTTAATTGTTTTATTGGAAGAAATGCGCACGATTAATGTGATTATGATATATCGAAATTGAAACCTAATCGCCGGTCGTTATTTCTTCCAGGTATCGCTTCCAACAGACGTGGCCCCGGGTAATTAATCATGTTCAGTGACTTTCAGCATACTTTCACTAATAACAGTATACCTGGGCAGGGTCTACTTGAGCCTAGCTTACAGGAAATACCCGTTAAGTCCAGGGCTATCAGTAGCGAACCATGCTGATAATTATCATGGACCTAGTAGCAAACCATTGCTGATATACATTTTCAATGCTCCGGGCTTCTCCCAGACTGCCCTAATACTACTACTACTAGTAGGCCTATGACTGTTTTAAAAGTTTTGAGTAAACACTTTTTAAGTACATGCATGAGTAAATTGTACAAAGCTTTTTGGCAAAATAAGTACAGGCAGTGGCGGATCCAGGGGGCCCGGGGGGCCCGCCCCCCCCCCTTGAGAAAAAAATTCATGTAAAAACACGTGATTTTTACTTTTTTGGGGGGTGCAAATTTTAAAATTTTCGAGGACCCCCCCCCCCCCAATAAATGTGCTCACTACCCCCCCCCCCCCCCTGAGAGACTTTTCGGCCGGCGCGATTTTCAAGTTTTCGGGAGCAAAAAAAAAAAAATTGGGCCCCCTCCCCTAAGAAATCCTGGATCCGCGCCTGAGTACAGGATACAAACTGCTTTTCATATAAATGTCACGTTCAAATAACATGGCATTGTGTCCATGATAATGTTTACATACATGAAACATGTTAAAAACTATCTCTGTACGTAAGTATTTTGTTGCTTTTACCAGGAGTGCAGTCCGTAGAGCTTTAGGAAATAAAGAAACGAGGTCGGGTTTAAATCATGTCATGGGAGTTTAGAAGCCTCCTATTAAGACTCATAAACCATGATATTAATTAACGTACGATTTGTGCTACTGTGATTTCACGTGGATTATCTTTGTTTCCTGTTCAGAAGGCGTAATGAATGTTGTGTATATGCCTTCTGTTTTCACTGAGTACGACTGCAACCATTTTCTTTACATATAGGCCTATATTATGATGGGTGAATTATTATCTTCTGTCTACATGGTCCAAAAAGAAGTCCGTTATTATCATTATTATTATATACTATACCTCTAATAACAGTTTGTTTGCACTTTGAGAATATTTACAAAATGACCGAGAGGCATAGGTCTATTGATTGGAAATTATCATGACTAGTATTTACAGTAATGTGGGCTAGAAGAAGAAGGAAATATCATCATACAGTGTTTCGTCTGTAGTCCCTGACCTCCACCCATTAATACTCTCTTCAATATCGAGAACTAAATTTTATTGAAATACTAATATTGCTGCTATTTATGCGTTGCTCATGCAGTGGGGTTTGTTGGCTGTCCTACAGGAATAATGATATGATGCCTGTATGCTACAGTCAGTCATGTCAGTAGAAATTAGCTGGATTCGTTCTTGGGTTGTTCATAGGCATGTCAGGTTTTTGTCGACTCTCATTACTGTATGTTAAAGATTTTTGTTACAGATTTTTGTTAAAGCCACTTGCTGAATCCAGAGTGGTGTTGAACTAATACCTTTATGATGTATGGGATATTAACGTTCTAAAAGTGTTTGAATATTTGAAGTCTGCAAACAGTAATATGATTGGAAAATTGCCAATCATTAATATCAGGGAAGGACATTGCATTTTTCAATCTGAAAAATGATCTGAAAATGATCAGGGATGGTGGTGACGGCACATCAATGCGTGTATAGAGCGAATAAAGAATCGCTTCACCCGAGAAACTATTTGATAACGACCTTCTCACTTCGCTTCTATTGCTTGATGTTGACCGTGTAAACCCTAGATCACTTTCTAGATCACTTCCCAGATCACTGGTGTGCGATGAAAGACGAATCATTCCACGTTCATGTATACACTGCAAACACCAATTTCATCCGCTAATGTGCACACTCGATATAGCACATGTTATCGATCACATCGTATTTGCTGATACCTGTTTCATAACAGCTGCATGTATTGATCGTATTTCATTCTCTTGTTACCCTGCAAGCATGGTATCAGCGAAACAGAATTGAATCTGTATCTCGTGCACTCGCCTCTACACTCTTCTCTCTGTTCGCGAGACTATTTATTATCAAAATAGATAATTATATTTGCAGCTGATTGCATTATATGAATTGAGAATATTGCTATGAATTCTGTCAAATAGCATGATTTATATATCGTATCTTTCTAAATCATATGAATATTAAATAGTTATTGGTAATTGAATATCGTATTGACACAGTAATATATTACACTACCGGTATATCTGTTACAACATCATGCAGGCGTACAATAAAACCACGGACCTACATGATAAAACTGTCACGGAAGTGAATAGAAATACATTTTGTTCGCGAGGAGCCGATGACTCCCCCAAGGCTTTATAGGTCCATCCAATAAATCATTATAAATCATCAAGGGGTTCTACAATAGCTTTATGGCATCGGTAACATGGTCCAAAACGAATTTGTTGGGGCTTCAAGTTCAAACCAATAGCCCATACTCATTATTGTGTACATGTAGGCGCATTTTAGTCATTTGAAGAGTCAAAGAAATAGACCCCCTTCGCCCCCCCCCCCCCTCCCCCGACCCGGTCGGTGATGATGCTGGCCTCTGCCAAATGCTACTCATCAATATCCAACAGCCAGTGGTTGCTTGGTCATCGTGGTCTGTGGTTTTAAGACTATGATGGTGTCATGTAGGTTAAGGATGAAAGGTATATTTGGACAGTATTGGGAACGGACTTGAAGTGAGAATACTATCACTTTGTCACTTGATAATGAGATCGATAGCAGTGACCTTGTGTGCAGGAAATGAAAGCAGATTTCACATTCACTGTCAACCGTCACTGACGCAGCCAGAAATTGATAAACAGAGGCCAAAATCAACCCGGGTTGTTCGAGACAGCTTCTTTAGCTGTGTGCTGAGCCCCGTCGCTAGATGGATACCCGGGGGCAAGCTTGTAACCTTAATTGGACGAAATAATTCGTCTGTAATTTGAAGCATTTGAAATATAATACTAATTTAGAACTTCCCTCGAAACGAAAGGGCTTCAAATGTCTTTAAGTGGGAAAATAACGACCTCAAGTTGTCGAATCGACTTTAGTCAGATTGCATTTACTAAAAGGACATTTTGTGCTGCGCATAGATTCAATCATTTTAATGTTGGCCATTACAATAATTTGATGTAGGCAAATGTTCATGTACTCCTTACAGCTCATTTTATTTATGTTATTGTGCCCCCCCCTTAGAACTGGCAATATCATGAAGACATTCATTAGTCTATGAGTATATCAGCAACTTGTTTCTCGCCATATCCCCGCGATAAAACAGAATCTGTGATGATCTCAAATATTGAATATACCGTGCAGTCAAGTGAGCTAGATGAATGAGGGATTTGTGTTCTCACAGAGGGAGAATTCATTGCATGTCTCCTTGTGTCTACGCTGTCTCATCTTATGAAGATGGGGAAGAATGGATGAGCCGATACAATGTAAATATGTCATTGGAAAGGATGCGCTTCTAAAAACACTACACAGCGGTATAGAAGAAAAAAGGAGAGAGATAGCGATAGAAATACCAGGAGAGTGTCCACGGATAGACAGACAGATATGGATAGATAGAGAGAAGAGAATGATTTAAGAGACTAGATTGATATAATTAGGGAAAAATGAACTTGAGAAAGAGAGAGATACAGATAGAGAGAGAGAGAGAGAGAGAGAGAGAGAGAGGCAATGTAACATCGGTCATGATGTCCCTTTGAGTTGTCTTTTCAGTTATAAAGTGCAGATTATACCTTCCATTCCTCTACGTGCCCGTATTACCATCAGCGTACTAGGACCCCCGGGAGATGATTATGGATGGGGATTCAATATATATTCCTCATCTCAATCGCCAGAACTTATTCGTCGCCGTTTATTATCCATCGGTGAACCTAATTTGTTGTAACCATGGTTATACATAGCTCTTTTAGCTGGTACATCACTACCCACGATGAATCCGTGATCAATGTAGTGTATATTCACAAGTCATTTTGTATGCGAGGTTGCTGAGAATAATTTATGTACAATTATCATTATGTTTTAATATTTTATCTTATTTATTTAATTTTAGTTTTCCTTTGCGGGGGGGGGGGTGTAGATAAATACACTACCACTTATCAATGATTATTTTATAATAATACCTGCCGAATATCTATTTTCATACCAGTTTCGAAAGGCTGTCCTGAACACATTGTCACACAGTGTGCATAGCACTCCAGCTAGGATAATAGTTAGTAGACTACACGTGACATGCTTGGTTTGTTATTTACGAGAAGGGGCAATCATTATCGCGACGTTACGCAATCCAATTATTGTTTAATTGGCAAATGTAAAGGATATTGGTATGACCTCACGCACGAAGACGAAGAACATGATTGATGACTATATGTCTTGAGTGCAAACCAAGAGAAGGAAATCACAGAGTTCATTTACCTACTCCGGTAGCCCTTCCGCCGACGAAATGTGTCAAACTATTTATTCTGTCAAATTTGTTATGGGGGCACGAGCCTTCCCCCTAAAACAAAAAGAATCACCGTTTTTGTGTTGTTTTAGTTGTTTGTCAGATGTTGACATATTACATTGTCCATAGGCAGGGGCACTTTTGTGAGGGGCAAATCTCTGCCCGAATTTGATTGTTTTATAGCGTTATTTTACAATATCTTTAGCTGTCCAAATGTTTCCTCGACCCTCTCAAAATCCTTCATCGGCCACTGAGTAATACCATGGACCTACTCCATGGTAATACTGGAAAGTGTGAATGTCGGGCAGACCTGAAAGTAAGGATCTAAGGAAGCGACCTACTCTATTTTGTTTTGATTATTCGTCACACGGGGCCGGCCAAACACAATACCTTATCATAATACCATAGTATGTCACCTCGTATGAACTCTGTTCGACTTCAATTCCTTTCATGAGATTAGGAGAGTAAAGCTTGCATGTCTCCACGGTATCTTTAAGGAGTCGCAGATCATCACAAATGTCCCTTCTGAGCATATTCTACCTTTGTATCCCTATCTTGAGAGACTCTATCGAGTTCAACTTTTGTCTTCGATTTATCAAATTTCGGTGTAATAAAGATTAACTCGCAAATGTCACTTTTATTGGCTTTATGATTTAATCTTATTCAACGAAACATTTGAATTGTAAGTGCATTTCCTGGTTATTTTAAGATTAGTATTTATCTCTATCTCTATCTTCCTCTATCACATAATAATGTGGACTTCTCATATCGCCCCTTTTTGTTGTCTACATTATGCCATATTCTCTTTGTCTCGTCTACCCATGGACTTACTGGTTGACAACTAGTAAGTCCATGGTCTACCCAAAGAGTCTAACTCCCTGGTTTACCGTGTACCGATTGTATTCTCTTCTCTTACCATTCCTCAATATATCCTCACTTTGAATATTTCTCCTATGTTCTCTCCCTCAGTATGTAAGTCTCACTGCCCCCTTACTCTCTCTTTCTCATTCCTTTATTCTCCTTTACATCACACTCGCTCATACCCATACTCTCTTCGCTTTTCTGATAGCCTTATGTTTCATCCTTTCACGATTCACACCTCATGTGTTAGTGATGATGTATGACTCTGTCGATGGCTGGATCAAACAACGTACGTGACAGTATGCCGCCATAATTGTTCTAAAGGTCACGTGACATTGTGAGCACCTGTTCATGTTACCTATCAGGTGACATGCTTCCGATACGTGTGGTTGATAATGTTCCCACGGATATTCCTAGATGTGTTGGATTTTTACAGTATATTTATATTACTACTAGAACGACTAACTTAACCTAGTACCTAACATAATATTTTTTAGAGTGGACTTGGCCTTTAAACATGGTCAAAAGAAATAACATAAGTAAGGACAAAATACTGTTTAAGCTAATTAATTAAAGTGGGTGCCTGTCGTATGAACTTGGGAAGATTGTTCCAAAGGTTTGGTCCATCAATTGCAAAAGATCTGCCCCATAGAATAATGTATTGGTTTTGGGTACACAAAGTAATTCTTAATTGTTCGGGGTGGGTCTAAGCAAATCAGTCAGAAATGAAGGAGAAAAACTGTGTTGTGCTTTGAAATAGTTTGAACATGATGCGCTTATCTATGGGAAGCTAATGTAGTTTCTTGAGAGTACTATAGTTACAGGAAGCTTTCTGGTTATACTCTGTTGGCCTGGAGTGCGATTATATACGGACAACTACTGCCATGATCTCAGAAAGCTTTTAGTTGTAGGTGGTTGCCCGGGGTATATAGGTAAGGCGTCCGATCTCATGATTTTAAAACAAACGCTAGGTCCTGATGCCTAAGCTGACATTGTTATATACTGCTTTTAAAATGTCCATTGCTGGAACAGTATGGATCGAATTAAAAATAGACATGTGTGTATTTATATTTTGTTTACTTCCTGGTAGATCTTTCATCATACCGGTAAAGCTCAGCCCAAAATACACCTCAGGTCTTGTTTTCATATCGCATGCTTCTTCCGATTACTCTTTCGCCCATTATTTTTAGAAGTATGAATAATTATATCCAACGGGTCTTGTTTACCAACTCATGTCCAGTTCTCATAGTAGTGTTCACACTAGTTCATTGAAGCATTTCAATCGCGATGACTAGATAAGAGAAGAAGAGGAGTGATAGTGATGTTTGAGAGTGTTACCATGGTTATGGGATAGTGTGACCGAGCCCGCATAATAAAGGTTGTCATCGCGTGTAAGGTGTGTCAGATCCGGTATTGGGACTCGATTTATGAGGAGCCGTCTGTTCGATAAGGGTCTTGACATTAACAGATTACCTAATGAATCTTAATTTCAGTGAATATTGGCCCTTCTTACTGTCAGTCAGGCTCTCTACTGTAACATTGAATCGGTCCACTGCGAAATTAAAAGTTATAGATCTGGCTATGGCGCAAAGCGTTTTTGAAAGGTCAAGCTTCTGAAAATAAAAATGCAGACAGTAATTAGTTTGCCTATATACCACGGCAGTATTTGTGACATATTAATGGAATGAATTTGATTTGGTACGGCTTTATTAAAAGTGCAAATCAAAAGACCTGCGCTTAGCTTACAAGTACAATTATGAGCAGCAATTTCTGTATAGACTTGTACAGTCGGAGTAGATCGATAGTCGTCTGTGTTTAATGAGATTAATGGGTTACTTCACTCATTATTGATCATGTTAATCAGGTAATTGTTGTGACGAAGTACGCCTTTATGATATCACCTCATTTTACCATCATTAATGTCTCTCCGCATGGATGGCCCCATATTGAAACACACATTGCTACTGATGTTTTCATATACTTTGCAAAAATTATGATAAAATGGCTTCTTTATGTTCTTGGTGCAGTAGGTATAGGCACTCCAGTGCATCTCCCATCGTCAAAGAACTGTGATGTTTGAAAGAAAGATATGTAATGCCATTTCCTTTTTTTTAAATACCGTTTTCTTTTTCAGTCGATAATAATTACGACGTGAGATATCTACATTCACGTTTAAATGAAATGGCGCCAAATGTTTGTTCAAATGTAATGAAGCTTTCGGAATATAGTGATACAATAATAAGAATATCAGTTGTCATTGGTCCCTACTTTGGGAATCTTATTTTCTAGAAGAAAAACAAACATATTACAGAAAGAATTCAGACTAGCGTGACTCGTTTGGAACACAATCCTCACCCATTAGAACATTGTCCTTTTCACCCCTCATAATAGCATACACGAAGACATCTATTTCACCTTCAGATTACATCTTCGTTTCAGAAATAATTTGAATGGTATTCAGCGAAACATTCACAGTATCCATTTCCCTCATTTCTATTTTGCTTTCCTTTTCAATTTCTGTCTCTCTGTCTCTCTTTCTATATTCTTGTATGTCGCTAGAGGGGGAAGATGGTATCAACGTTATTTGTATTTGTTCATCCACTGTCAGAAAATTTGAAATTATTAGAATATGTTGGAATTTGTGTATAAGATTGGCTTACTTGTTGTCAAATGTTATCCAAAATCCCCAATCAAAATATTTTCTAGCGACGCCCCTTACGACTAGAGCCAGTTCAAGGTTTTACAACAAAGATGGGGCACAAGTCCAAAAATAAACCCGACAAATAAGCAGACAAGCAACAAAGCAAAGACAACGTAACAAAAAAAAAACAATTATAGGGTCTGTACAAAGTATAATTTTCATATCCCTTTAAAGATGTAAAATAGGGAAATGGGATGGGTGGGTGCACATGCAGGAGCACGATAACAAAAATAGGGGGAGGGGTAGGGCATATCTTTGTGTAGTTATACCACTACATGCATACTATAAAACACTTTACAGTGAATAGTTCAGTTCAGTTTATTTTATTATCATATCGCAGCCTCAGCTGAATTACATGACAATTTACAATCAAATTAAAAATAACATCACATTTCATTTCTAAACAACATATCATAATACAATGCATTCATATATAATTGTTTAAATGTATATACAAAATAGATACTTTACATGTAATATAATTAATATTAGTTAATCTGAGGAACATAAATACTTAGTTTTATTAACCTATTTCCAGAAATTTCCGGTCTATGGCTACTTCAACACCTGACTCCCTTCTTCCCAAGTCCTCATTCCCTTCTTCCAAAAGTCCACATTCAAAGCCACTCGGTTCATCATCCAAGCCATTCGATACAAGCACATTGTGACGTTTTTTTTGCCGTTGGTCTACAACCAATTCGTCTACTACCCAATTGGGCCGTATTTTTGTATGAATTGAGAAATCCCACCCCGTTGCCTAGCAATTCTCTCGAGCATCGTTGTATATCATTGCTGTTTTTACCCCGTTTCGTAGAGACATTTTCTCATAAAATGAAGGATGTTCATCGGCAATCGTTCATCATTTCCCTTTTCCTGAAAGCTTGAGTTTCTCTAAGCAATGATTGCCGTTTTAGTGATCTCATACAAGGCACGTACCAAGCCTTTATTACTCTGCCGTTCAGTGATACGCCTTCTAATAAATCAAAACAATATACGACCGCGCAGCCGATAATAATTGCACTGCCTCTATATCAATAGCCATGGGCGATACCAATATCGATATAGCTCATTTCGGCTCCGTTTTTTCACGTCTGTTAGACTAGCAATTACAGTGCGGGTTGAGACTCTTTAAGCATGCTTTAAGCCATCGTTATAATCACACAATATAGACCATAATTTATTGTGGTTATATAGCCTCAGGTCTTGTCTGGCCCTCGTCGCAAGTCTTTTATTTCAAAGATATTAATCTACATATCAAGTTGTGGAAGTATATCAAAAAGACATTGAAGTACTGATATCCATAATCTAATTTCCCAACGTTATTTACTGCTATTTCACTTTGAATCATTTCATTAACAGCACAAATTAATGTAGACAAATATTCATGAGAAATGGGAGATTAAATCTTCCACACACGCTGAGATATGTAGAGAAAGGCTCCACTGTTCTGATTTATTTTTCGTATTGAATGAACCCAGGAGAAAACGTGGCTTCTTCAGTGCTGCTTACACGAATTTATGGTGCAGAATAAAGACGTACAGGGCTTGGTCCAATTTGTAGTAGGTCCATGCTTGGTCACTGTATAATTCTCAGTGATTCTTATGAAAATATATCCGTGATTTAGAAAGTGCGCCGCCACAGTCAAGTCTGATTCTGTATTGTTCGCCATCTGCAAGTGTGTGTGTTTGGAGGGATGTTGGCTAGTTAGACAAGACAAGCAGAAGCCCCTTGAGAAAACTGTGTATGCATGGTGATTCAGGTGAAAACATCCGGGAGAGTGGGATATAGAAAGCGAGAGAGAGAGAGAGAGAGAGAGAGGGGGGGGGGGGGGGGGAGTGGGAGAGAGAGAGAGAGAGAGAGGGAGAAAGATTCTGCCAATGAAACCTACCCCTGTCCACCTGTATTACTCAGACCAGAATGAACATAATACATGTTATGCAAACTAACCAAGGTGTAAGGTGTCGGGTATGAAAATATCCCTCCGTTTAAAAATGTTTGACTGCAAATTTAACAACAAATCGGTAAATTTGTGGACCCCTAGTTGTCGACGTTTTCTTATTTTCGATGTTGTAAAATTGGTCCGTAAGCCCCCCCCCCCCTACTTCCTTTGAAAATTCTAGCAAGACGAAGCTCAAAACCACGATTGCCAAAGGATTGTGCAGCTACCAAAACTGCAAACTATGATAGCTTTATTCAGTACCAAACCCTTCTAATCATGGGTTGTAATATTATATTCGACATGTAGCTCACCTCAGTGAACCACAAGACTGTACATTTACAAGGTGACCTCATGTTTTATGTGATGATGTTTTTTGAATATTTTGTAGACTGTCAACTCTGGGATTATGTAGAATTGACCGACTTTAGCAACTAAAGTCCTCGGGTCACTCCCCTCGCAAACCTGAACAGCAGCAAACGTAGGATTCTCTCTGTCTTACTCATATTATAAATGCGACTAATACACGGCAGATTCAGACGAGTTGGAGAGGAAAAGTAGAAAAGTGATTGCACTTCCTCTGGCAATCCGACCTAATTCCTATGCTTATACTGTGGTTGCCATGGGTGAGGGTTTATAAACCAAGCCAAGTGGGTTCACCTTCACCCCCTCTCTGCTTTACCCGTCGTCATAGAATCGTCCATACTATATCACATCACCGAAGGGTTTGTGCACGTATAACGGGGTATAATGATATGATGATAATGATGCACGGGTCATTCTCATAATTGATTTAATAAGGGGTAATTGAAGATGTGATTCTTGCCTTGTAGGAGGCATTTATGTAATTGCCTATCATTTCATCAGAACATATTACTCTGCTGAAAATAGTCAAGGATTATATTGTCATTCGATCGAAATTTGCATGCTGTTTAGCTTTTGCTTTAATTTGATTTGATTTGATTTGATTTGATATCTGGATATCATTAGCTGGCAGATATGTTTTGCATTATATTCATATTAATACCATTGGAGAGCCATCATGTGATCGACAAACATCTTGTAAGACCTCAATATGTCATATGGCAGCTTTATAATTGCCCAGCCCCGTACCAACCAAAACACTGGGTATGCCTGTAAAACAGTAATCGCTTAGAACTGTTTGCTGATGGCATTCTAATTCCATTTTGGGTACGAGTGATCAAATTACCCTGCATAGTTTGATGAATAATCACAAACCAGAGTGAATATGTGGAACATTGCCAGTGAGATTAATGTACGGTTCCACTTTCTCTCCTCAGTATTTATAGATAAGTAGAAATGTTGAGTTCAATAAGTATATGGACATTAATGTTAAATGTAATGTATACCTTGTAAACATAAGTATATGGACATTAATGTTAAATGTAATGTATACCTTGTAAACATAAGTATATGGACATTAATGTTAAATGTAATGTATACCTTGTAAACATAAGTTGGAGTAAAAACTATTCACCCAGTATGTGCATGATGGGGGTAGTTTTTCATGGGACCGATACATTTTATTTTTCACCAAATATTTCCTTTTCGTGTCAGTTTTTATAGTAGTTTTTATTTACACATGAATATAATTGATTGTAGACACTTCCCAGCTCCATATAAATAATCAGGAACTGTTGAATACTTAAGAGAATATAAATATATATTTTGGAAAAAATAAACACTAATTAGATTTGCAGGGTATATGTGAGGTCTAGTTTGTAATCCGCCAATTCAAGTCGGATGTTAATGTTCATCAGTGAACAATAGGTAACACTGTGACGTATCTTGCGAGCTATTCTCCAATTTGTTCTGCACACAACATTTCATAAACTTTCATCATTCAATGTTATAGATGACGTTTGTTTCAGGCATGGGTTGTATAAAGAAACATATTTGCAATAACTATATTCAGTGTAAAGGTATGATTGACAATTTTCTTGAGGGAAAATGTAGTTGTTTAAAGTTTTTTAGTACAGGGCAAATGGGACCTCGAGAGATACGTCACAGAGTTGCCAATTTGAGTTTGATTGATCGCACCTTCAAATATCCACAACTTAAAAAAAATATTGATAGGTTTTCGCTCAAACTTTCACTGGCCTGTTTCTCTCATTTCTATCAAAACCAACTTAATAGGACTTTCCACTTTAGCAGTGTTGTATATTGTGTGAATAAGTATTCGTGTATATATTGTACCATCCTTAGATCATTACACAAAGCTAAACATGATTTATCGTTTCTTTTCTTCACCATATCCTATCCTGCATCATCGGCTATGTTGCCATGGAAACCTCGTATCACCCCTCTCATCCCATATCTACCTATCTTGGGATATACTCATAAACAGGTAAAGCAAACTAGTCGCTCAATAAATCGGTCATTATTTTATTCATATTCATGGTGCGTGTGTGGGTGAGCGTTATGCATATAATTTCCATTATTTTGCTCAGTACAAGACATGATGAATTAAATGAAAGAAATTCGATGAAAAGAGAGGTATTTAAAGAACAAATCGTTAGGGTAGAATACCAACGTCATAATGTGATAGGAGAAGGGGCGACAGAACATTATATGTGGGGTTGGGAGATAGAGATGAGATGAGATAGAGGGGGAGAGAGAGAGAGAGAGAGAGAGAGAGGTTGTGTGTGTTGCGAAAAGCATTGTATGTATTTTATACGGCAAACAATCTTGTATCAGAATATTCATGAACATAATGACATGATCAGAGGAAGATGAAGCAGAATCTTTTTTCTTTCTCTTTACTATGCGAACACTAATTAATAGTTATGAGATCAGGGATGGTATAAGCTAAACATTCTCCCAAAGGGCATCGGTTCAAGTGCGATTGAACTTCATATCACGATATATGACAAATTGATCAAATCAGAGATGGAATGCACGTCGTGTGTATAATCCAATCCTATAGTCGCCGAGTTGATTACTGGTTGGTACTGCAGCTGTGCTATCTCAATATTGGCCTGATCAATGATAAAATAATTTCGATTGTACCGATTATATTAACGGTCAGTGTCACGGATGTAGCCTCACAAGCTAGACAATCCACTCTATGGATTTGTAGCATATTAACCTACATGCAGAGAATGTATTCATTAACATGATTATGCTACATGTACATTCTAATCAAAATAATTACCATTTTAAAGGCTTGATTTTTAAAATAAAATTATACTTATTGGAAACTAAGGCAAAATCTTGGTAATATAATGCGAGGAGTTACTGAAAACGTCGAAACTATGCCCATATTTAATAGAAAAAGAAGAGAAAAAGAACAATCCTTGAGAACAAACAATATGATATCGTTGATTAATGTACTAATTAATTTCCCTTTCAGTAGTTTCAACAAACTGTATGAACAGAGTAGCTGATCCAAGATTTTCATCGAAACGGGGGGGGGGGGGGGGGGGGGCAAAACGATAATGTACTTGTTTTATTCCATTTTTGTTTTTACTGTGAAGCTGTCCCTCACTGATCGGATGTTGAAGAATTGAATATGTACCTGTTCGTCGCTTCCTAGTAAGCTCAGGAATGTGAATCCGAGACATTATTTTGGTATGCCAAGAAACATAGAAGAACATTGGTCAGGGGTACTATTTGCACCTCACGGCGTGAGAGTTGATTTGAAAAGAATTAGCAAGCATGAAACAAGCATCAGTATGGAATGTCAGTCTGAAGTCAGAACGAATGCAAGAAATAATGTACATTCATGCATCTGCTCTGTACTGATCATGATGCAATGTAAACACGCGGTGACATTACCTGTTTGCATGCATTCAAGATCCAAGTATTCTACTACACGTTCAGGTAGTAAAGTAGTAAATTTATAAAGTAAATTCAAATAGTTGGACCTCGTGATGCCTTTAGGCAAATAACTTGATGATATACTGTACTACGTATTTTTAATTCCTGATGTAGGTTCATGTAATTGAACATGGTTTTACTACTGATGAGAGCCTATTCTTAGCTCCGAAGTCCTGTCTTCCGGACACCAGAAAATATTCGGATTTGTTTTCCTTGTATTGCGTTTCATTTTCGATAGTGGTCATATTTTTACTTAGAAAGGTGATTAAAGTCCACACATTGAAGGTTATATCCATGGTAACAAGTACTCATTTCCTTAAAGTGCAAGATATGTTTTTACATTATCATTCAGAAACTGTGATATTAAATCAAACATCATTAAACATGGCGGAAATGAGTCACCAAAAATGTTCCTGAAATAGGTTGATGTATCTAGTTTCCTTGTTCAGATGAAAAACTAATGATTTGAACATTTTTAACACATTACTGCCATTCAATAGTTAAACTAGTTATTGAACAACGGATAATTCTCACAACATAAGTATCATTAAGCAGGCATTATAGCATTATATTGTGAGGAGTATTAATATTTGTCAAATGTATTGTAGTGTAATTATCGCAATGCAGGCGGCAAGAAAGCATGTTTTAAATTAAATCCTTAAAAAAATATACTCCAGTCGTGTGCAACATTTTGGCAGTTGTTTAAATAGTGCGTGCACAGTCGAAAACGCATTACTTGCAATCATCATAGGCCTACTCTTTTACCAAGATTATTTAGATGCGGCGATGTTCCCTGGCTTAGCTGTAAGATCAGCTGTCTTTTATTGTTATAAATATGGTACATAGTAAGAGGGACACTGAGAACATATTTTACAGAGAAGAATCTTTATTTGATGAAATAACTGCACGTCTTCATGAAATTACTATTTCGTGCTAGACCATGAATGTCATAGCTCTCACATACCGACCATGCAGTACCAATGGATAGAAATGCCATTGTCGAAATGTTCCTCGGACAAATGAAATGATTTGAATCACTCGAGATATCATTCTGTCCTCTAACCAAAGATATTAAACGGCTGACTTGTGCGACGCAAGTTGGAGAAAGTTCATATTTATAATCCATGTATCGAACAATGAAGGGTAAAATATCATATTAATATGAACTTAATTCATATTTATTCACTGACAATTTGGATTTACGCCAATTGAAGTGAGGTATAATGTTGTTCGAAGAAAAGTTTGGTTTGTTGATATTGTTTGGTTGTCGTATAGGTTTCCCTGTTTCATGTTATTGTACACACATTTACAGGCCAAAGTGTTAAATATGAATTTTACTGCTGGATGAATGAATGTAAAGCCTAAATCGTCATCAATATTATTATGTCTATAATATATCCGACTAGGGCCCTTTCCCCAATCACTCATGACCAGGGCTCACTCAAATTAAGTTTTTGTCCACGGGGGCTCTTCCCCCCAAAAAAGAGCCCCGTGAGCTTTCTCACGGGGGCTCTTTTAGTGCTGACGGGGGCTCTTATTTTAATACAAATTTCCATTGAATTGGTGCCCATGAAACTCCTAAATTCCTTGGTATTTAATCATTATCATTTATTTAAATCGGTATTTTCCTTCTTAGAAATTTACTTGTTACATAGCTGTATACTTTTATCCCCGTGATCAATGGCGGATCCAGGGAAAAAAAGAAGGGAAAAAAAGAAGGGGAAAAAAAAGGGGAAAGATTTTTTTTTTTTTGTTGCTGTTGAAAAAAAAAAGGTGTTCCCATCCCACTTGTATCACAGAGAAACAACAGTTTAAGTTAAGTCTAACGTTAACGTTAAATTTGTTATTAAAATGTAGAGTACAGCCCTTGGCCTTAGGCCTAATTTAGGTCGTAACTGTTACTGTTTGAAAATCTAAAGTAAAATTAGACGGTTTTCATGGTTATAGACCAAGTAATTGAGAAAAAAAAGTTTACCCGTCACTGAGACCAGGTCAATCAATCTTCAAGATCCATTATTAGGGTCTAACGTTAGTAGATATAATGTAGATGCAGGCGCGGATCCAGCGGGGGTGAGCGGGTCTTGCCCACCCCCCCCCCCCCCCCCCTTCCGCAAAAGAGAGAGAGAGAGAGAGAGAGAGAGAGAAGGAAAAGAAGGGAAAGGGAAAGAGAAGGGAAAGGGAAAGAGGGGAGAAAGGGAAAGAAAGAAGAGGAAGAAGAAAAGAAAAGGGGGAAGAAGGAGATCGGGGGGGGGGGGGGGTGCGAAAGGGCCTTGCCTCCCAGGCTGTTGCCTCCCCCCGCCCCCGCTAAAAAAAAGAGAGAAGGAAGGAAAAGGAAAAAAGGAGAGCTAAAAGGGACCAAAAAAGAGGAAGAAGAAAAAAAGGTGAAAAGAATTTCGATGCAGTGTTAGAGTACAATTCTGTGAGATGATGATATACTTTCTCGTAGCTTGATGTGACGAGGTATCTCTATCCAGATATCTGTTGATAGTATTATAGAATATAGAAGCCTGAAAAAAGCTCGTAACCGACACGTCACCGCATTAAAATTGAATTGCAAAAAGTGTTCAACAACACGATGGTGGTTGAAACTTTCTAATATTCGAAGATATATGACCTTCAGACCATATTGTTTCATTATTTTTATGCCTCCGCCACCGAAGGTGGTGCCGGAGGCATCATGTTTTCGGGTTGTCCGTCCGTACGTCCGTACGTCCGTCCGTACGTCCGTACGTCCGTCCCGTTTGACCGTTATCACAATATCTCAAGAACCATTTAAGATTTAAACTTAAGACTCGGGAATAATATTTATCACCATAGGAAGACGATCTGATTAGATTTTGGAGTACGTAGGTCAAAGGTCACAGGTCACAGAGGTCAACTTATGAAATTCCTTGTATTGAGTTTGTTAGCGCGATATCTCAAGAACCATTTGAGATTTAAACTTAAAACTTAAGGATAGTATGTATCACCATAGGAAGACGATCTGATTAGATTTTGGAGCACGTATGTCAAAGGTCAAGGGTCACAGAGGTCAACTTATGAAATTCCATACATTGAGATTGTTATCATGATATCTCAAGAACCACTGGAGATTTAAACTTCAAACTTAGTGATAGTGTGTATCACTATAGGAAAACAATCTGATTACATTTTGGAGCACGTAGGTCAAAGGTCAAAGGTCACAGGGCTCATTATGTATGCAAAAACAGCTTGTGATCGCGTTATCTGAACAACCGATTGATGGATTCCTGCCAAACTTTGGTCATGTATGTATCTTGCAGAGTTGATGAACTGATTAGATTTTGGGGTCACGAGGTCAAAGGTCAAAGGTCACAGGGCTCATTATGTATGCAAAAACAGCTTGTGATCGCGTTATCTGAAGAACCGATTGATGGATTCCTGCCAAACTTTGGTCATGTATGTATCTTGCAAAGCCAATGAACTGATTAGATTTTGGGGTCACGAGGTCAAAGGTCACAGCGCACATTATGTATGCAAAAACATCTCGTGATCGCGTTATCTGAACAACCGATTGATGGATTCCTGCCAAACTTTGGTCATGTATGTTACTTGCAGAGCTGATGAACTGATTAGATTTTGGGGTCATGAGGTAAAGGTCAAGGTCATGCGGCTCATTATGTATGCAAAAATAGCTTGTGATCGTATTATCATTAGAACAGATTGATGGATTCCTGCCAAACTTAGATCATTTATGTATCTTGCAGGGCCAATGAATAAGATCAAAGGTCACGGGCTCATTATGTATGCAAAAATAGCTTGTGGACGCATTCTCATTAGAACTGACAGATGGATTACTATTTAACTCAGGAAATCTTGCAGAGCCAATGAACTGAGTAGATTTTAGGGTCATGAGGTCAAAGATCAAAGGGTCATATATGTTTATGAGAAATTGCTTGTAATCACGATATTCTGAGAACATGTTAATGGATTACAATTGAACTTGAATTTGAAAAATTTCTTCCGTTTCGGTTTGTAAAATTGCTCTATGACGGAGGCATCATTTTCGACTGCGCGCAGTCGAATTCCATCTAGTTTATTCAATCAATCAACGTCAAAGAATTGATTTATCATAGCTCTTCAATTTATTATTTCACCTTTTAATGTACTTTCATTCTTATGAATCACGAAAGAACACTGAATTGGATTCTTCAATGTTTGTTTTGATTAATTTCCTCCCCTTTTCTTCTCTGTTTAATACTGATAAAATTTCAATTTTTCTTAATCAAGGCAAAATATTATTTTCATATTTTCTTTATGCAAGACAGGAAGAGAGAGAGAGAGAGAGAATATGTTAAGTGAGAATTATCGAGTACAACTATGAATTGCATCCTTTTCAATATTATTCAATTCGCTGAAAATATTCAGAATATGAATATGATAAATCCACATAATACACCAACGCTGTTCAAGGCATCCAACGCTCCAACCATACCCCATACGCCAATGCACCGTATTTATCAATATGAAAAGATTTTTAAATGAAATTTGAAGAAAAATCAAATTTACAATGCACTGACAGGCATCAGTTGAAATCATGAATTCTCTGTGACTGGCTTAGCACTAGTTTCTGATGGACCAGTCACTAGGAAATAAAGGGAAGGAAAATTGAGAAAGAAGTAAATAAAAGAAGGGGGATATCAGTTGCAATTTTCCCGCCAACAAGTTGCGGATCGGGATGGGGGTGGGGCAAAAGGCCTTTGCCTCCCCCGCCCCCGCAAAAAAAAAAAGAGAGAAGGAAAGAAAATGAAAAAAGGAGAGCTAAAAGGGACCAAAAGAGAGGAAGAAGAAAAAAAGGGTGAAAAGAAGGGGAGATAGAAAACCTAAAAGAGAGAGAAGGAAGGGAAAGGAAAGGAAAAGAGGAGAGAAAGGGAAAGAAAAAAAAAAGAGAAAGAAAAAAAAAGAGAAAGAAAAATCGTAGGGGAGATCAGTTGCCAACAAAGGGGGGGGGCAACTGGCGTACTGATTGGGGAGGGGTTCGGGGGAAATAAAATTCAAACGTGGTTTATTTCTAATTCCATAACGGTGCTTTACACATAATGCTGAAATGACATAATTTCCGAGATTTTTTAGTAAATTATACTTTTTTATGCGTTTGTTGTAAAATGACAAATTCCTAAATTTACAGCCAGGAAAGAAATATACTTCTTAAGATGCCTAGGGGCCTACACGTCAGGGCCCGCGGAACGGCGGGGATCGGGAGCCTTGAGGTCCCTCCCCTCCCCCCTCCACTTTTTTTGAAATAGTATATAAAGACCAATGGAAAGAAAGAGAGCAAGTAAGAAAAAATAGTTAACTGCCAGTGTCACAACAAAATAAGGTATTAACCGTAATTAAACGCCTAAAATCCCTGAGCTTCCGGGGCTCTGGCCCTGGACCCAACCGAGGGCCCTAAGGCGGGTCCCTTGATACTTAGCTGACCGTAATTTAGTGCCTAAAACCCTTGAGCCGAGTCGAGAACGGTACAGCGAATCGTCTTCTTTCTTTAATAATTTTAATGAAACATCAAAGCTTTCGCGCTTCGCGCGGGAGGGGGAGGGATAGAACCGAATTCAGACAAGAATTAAGAATCGAGAATGGTACAACGAATCGTCTTCTTTCTCTAATACTTTAATGAAACGTCAAAGCTTCCCCGCTTCGTGCAGGAGGGGGGGGGGTGGGGCTGGCTTCAGACAAGGATTAAGAGTCGAGAACGGTACAACGAATCGTCTTCTTTCTCTAATGATTTAATGAAACGTCAAAGCTTCCCCGCTTCGTGCAAGAGGGGGGGGTAGGGCTGGCTTCAGACAAGGATTAAGAGTCGAGAACGGTACAACGAATTGTCTTCTTTCTCTAATGATTTAATGAAACGTCAAAGCTTCCGCGCTTCGCGCGGACGGGGGGGGGGGGATAAAATGAATTCAGAAGAGAATTATTTTCGAGAACGGTACAACGAAACGTCTTATTTCTCTAATAATTCAATGGAACGTCAAAGCTTCCGCATATCGCGCTCGAGGGGGAAACTGAATTTAGACGAAGTTTATGAGTCGAGAACGGGCAACGAATCGCCTTCTTTTTCTAATGATTTAATGAAACGTAAAAGCTTCCGCGCTTCGTGCGGCAGGGGGGGGGGGAACTGAATTCAGACGAGGATTATTTTCGAGAACGGTACAACGAATCGTCTTCTTTCTCTAATACTTTAATGAAACGTCAAAGATTCCGCGCTTCGTGCAAGAGGGGTGGGGGGACGAGGATTATTTTCGAGAACGGGCAACGAATCGCCTTCTTTCACTAATGATTTAATGAAACGTCAAAGCTTCGGCGCTTTGCGGAGGAGGGAGTGGGAAAATCGCCCCTCCCTGCACCCCCTCCCCATTACGTCAATGCTGGTCACCATTATGTACCAATATTTGGCTCGCATAATTTCAAATTTGCCCCCCCCCCCCCCCCTAAGAAATCCTGGATCCGCGCCTGCCCGTGATGACATTCTCTCCATTTCTTCCCGTTCTGCACATAATGTCTTTACTTTTAGTCTTTACCATATCCTTCCAAAACACAGGGGCGGATCTAGCTTTTTGCTAAGGATGGGGGGGGGGGGGGGGGGTAAACCAAATACGATGTGGAGCATCGTCCATTAGCCGCATAGCGGCGAGGCGATTTTTGTTGTTGCTATTTTGAACCCTCGTAAGTGATATTTTCCTGGCATCTACTGATATCTACTACTACTGTGTAGGTCTGGACACACGATAGCATTTTTCTATGCACATCACATTTTCACTTGGCAGCCCAAGGGGGATCGGGGGATTAAACCCCCTAAACCGCCTAGATCCGGCCCTGCAACATCTTTGCTTATCTTCTTCTCAATATTGATTTATTGGTCGAGTTACATTATTTGCTGGTCTTTTAGAACAACCAGATTTCAGTGGATTCACACTTTTCACAACGAAAAACTTCTCCATGTTTCAGTCCTTGCGCGATCGCCTCCAGCTCCAGCAGATTTTGGGCGTCAGCGTGCACACCGGTACTACCGGCGCAGTATGAAGGCCGCATTAGCTGTGCACTGCGAGCTTCCGTTGTTTGTATCGGTAATACTCGTAGAGATGGGAGGGAAAGCGCGATCTAAGTTCCATTTCATTGGTTTAAGGTTTGAAAATTGATACTCAATATTGTGTTAAAGTTATATAAGAAAAGATAATCTTTTTTTTTATAATTCCCCGGGGGCGATTTTTTATTTTGCAATCGCCCCCGTGGGCAACCTGACGGGGGCGATTATGGAGCTCACGAGGGCGAATCGCCCATCGCCCCCGTGTATTTTGAGCCCTGCTAATGACTCTTTCATTTTGTTTTACTCTGTATGCAAATCATTATATTAGGACCTCAATCAAAACTGATTTTTTTTTTCCTTCAGATTTTCATTTGTAATTTTCTTTGAAAATAGGATTGCTGTCGGATCATAATGAATATGAAATATCGGGCCGAAATGAGTCCTATAGACAATTCCTTCAACTGCAAATTGATAGTCTTCAATCTCCATCTCTCCACCCCCTCACTCTCTCCCCTACGTAAGACATTCACCGATGCGTTAACATCATTAAATTTGCGCATTATCATGCCCATTAAATTGATTTGATCAAGGGTTTGTTACTCGAACTAGAAAAATACATCCCAAAGATTTAGGCTAGGAGCATTGCTTATGAATATGAGCGTTTACGAAATTACATGGCATTTTGTATGGCACGGTTTTATGTTATCTACTCCAAGATTGAAAGAATAAATGTTGAGTTAGATGATACCCTTGCTCATGGAAGGTTTAATTCATTGCCTTGTGACAAAGCTCATGATTCAGTATCTCTTTTATAACCTACCTAAAATCCCATGTGTCAGTTCGAGTCAGTTAATTTTGTTATACTCTGTCCAATTCCATCATTAAAAAGAAATGACTCAAATAAAATCATGCAATTCCACGTAAAATATAAGAGTAATTGAAATAACATACATGTAATGGTTTAGTGCTTTTCCTAGAAAATTAGTATTTCAGGTTCTTACACGTTTTGTGTTAAAAGTTGGAGAATCCATTTGAAAGTAAACTACTGAAATTTAGAAATTCAATGAGAACACTTCAGTTAAAGGTAAAGACCAGTTATGGTCATGCGATTGCATTGTGAAAGAAACGTTGTGGAATCGATCAGAAAGGGCTGATCATCTAGCATCTAGCATCTGCAAGGTTCTGGAATCATCAAAATGATAAGAAATTTGGCCCATTCTTCGTAAAGTTACAAGCACTATACAAAGAAAGATGTATATGGGACTACCCTATATCTCTCACAGACCATGAGAGAAACAAATTTACCAAATATATGAATTAGTAGGCGGTTTCCCGGCAAATTTTTTATCATCATGACTGTATTAGTCAAAACATATTCTTTCACATGATTGGTAATGAGAGCTTCAATTTCATTTTTTGAAATTGGGGCGTTTCCAATACTGGTCTTTACCTTTAATGAATTCGATTAATCATTCCTTCGTGAATCTCCCTGCTGAATTGATCATTTTTGTCGATGTGACACATTACCAATTTGAATAGCACTAACTAAACGATGTTTTTATTATTAAGTACGCAACAAAGCTGTTGTATTATTAGTGATTTGGGCGTCCCTGTGCTAACAGACATTGATTGTGATGATGGCTATCAAGTATGGTCGTGGGTGGTAAAAGTCACGGGATTCTCAACTATGTGATGGCTCATAGGAAATCAGATGAAGTGGTCAGGATATATGGATTAATAGATCATTCATCTATTCATCTGAAAACCATGTAAACATTCAATCACATGGACAAAAGATATGTAAATATTGCTAATAGAATTGCCGACCTCCTGTTCAAATGATTACATTTGTCAAGTTTTCGCGGTCTCGATCTTCAATTCTATACTATAACGATGAGTTATTAACCTCGTTTTATCGTTTATGGTCATCCATATTCAAAGATTAGATGAACATTGTGTTTTTATGATTAAATAGTATTGCAGAATGTCCTGGGCTAGCTGTGTTTGGTAAGACAGAGAACTGAAGGTCGCTTGATTGTCACTTTCATTCAAGAGTCACATGATGTTTAAAATGTATTGATTCCGGTGGCAGATGTCTGAATTTTATTCATTATTTTCGTTGTCTGGCTTATTATTTGTCTTCAAAATGCAATGAAACCTTGCTATTGCCTTGTTTTACATGTGATGACCGCTATCATACATGGGTTGATTATTATGATACATATAGGGTGAACACGACACTCAATTTGTTCCACGTTCAGTATCGGAAATTATTCGTATCACTGTTGTTTGGACCAAATGCTTTATTACTGTCTCTCTCTATTTTAAATCTTTTGTATGAAATAAAGTTTGATTTGAAAATAGCAGAGGGGATCGTGAAAATATCATTTTTAGATAAAATCAGTAGAATTTAGTTGAAAAGGTGACACTCATGTCAAATGTGTCACTTAAAATAGATGGTAAATTGTGAATTGTCTCTATAATTCTAAACATGAACTCACATACTTAAGTATCATTTTTCAAATTTTCCATTTTCGTAGAAAAAACAATTAAGGAAACGGTTTTAATTCCTTAAATCACTAAGCCATACTCTTCCTCAGGTTGCAATGAAAGCTTATTCACAGATTATCGTTTTAACTCCTCACTAAAACATAATGAAAGCCAATATCACAATCCTTTTCAACCATTAACTACATGCCACAAGTCATTGATATTTGGTAGATCAGTCTCAATGATCAAATTACACATACATCAGCTCATGGTTGACATTATACATACATGGATGCTATAACGTAGCAACAGAGAAAATCATCACAGGAGTCTAATGATCATATTGTGTTGAATCCGGTCAAAACCCTGTTTTCATCGCATGTTTTCTTTGCTTCCAGAGATATTTTTAATGTTTTTTTTTTCACAAAGAACTGTAGGAAAGGCATATGAACTTACCATTTCAAAAAAGAAAAATTCCGGACCTTTCCTACTTTACGATTACACATTGCGATACACGCTGACTTTATTTTCTAATTTTTTTAATAAGCAAAACTTGACGGACTGAGACGCTTTAATTCACAAGAAGAATATTTCATAATATCATGAATGTGTTGTCATTAATAATTAGTTTCATTCAGCGTTATTAAATGTTTTTCTGTCACATCTTCGTTACCATGGTAACCGTCGCAATTACTTTAGTTTCCCTAACTTAATAAGTTAGTGCGTCACATTGCACCGAGCAAGATGATTAACCCAATTGAGATCATCATAATCATAGAACAGAATCTATTTTGAAGCTTCGATTTAAAACAAAATTAAAACACCTATATACAAGAATAGTGTAAAATCTGGAAAACATTTCTTTGCAGGCTAGCGAAATCATCTGTATCTTCTGCATTCTAGTACGAACCATGCTGCATGTCTGTGGATTATGACGTCAGCAAATATTTGCCGATGTGATGCCTCTTTTATGTGGCGCCGGTATCGAAAATTGTGATCGTGTGGGTTTATACAAAGTATCCATTCTACCGGTAAATGTTGGCTCAATTGATTGAAAATTGATTTTTCGTTTTGAGAAGCCATCATTGACATTTATCAAGTGTAGATGTGTTTGCCTACCATTTTACGGGCTCTCTTGTATGATATTTATTTAATGTGATGGGAAGGTAATTAATTTGAACACGTCTGCGGCGTGCATTATTTTAGTTGAACTGTTTAGGGCTTAATGTGTTTCTTTGTCTGAAGAGGTGAGGTTGTTTGAATGATGTTTCCTTTTAGCGTGCTCTGCTTCTCTATTCATCATTACGTCAATATATAACATGGGTTACAACCTTGGAGATGTGATGTTTCATTCCGTTTTCTTTTGCAGATGTTATGGGGAAATCGATGGAAACAAAGATATAAATAACAATTTGTTGGAGAATATTGCAATTCTTATTTTGGTTTGCATACTTACTTTTTTCATCTCATTGTCGTCTTCGTGTCTTTAGGCAATAATGCTACACAGGCACGTAGTAACATGATATGCATGTCTCGTCCTCCTAGCTGTATCGTCATTGCAATTTTTGAGAACACATTTCCTATGTCTGCTTGTAGTTGTTGTTGATTTGTTGAAATTGTTGGCGTGGATTTCCATGTTTTTTCCCGCCAGTTTCGAATGCACGTTATGACATCGAGGTATGCAGTCTTGTTTAACGAGGACCACTAACTTTATGATTAAAATGGAAAAGTTGAAAAAAAGAAAGAAAGTGTGGTTAGAGTTGAAACTTTATCATTATGCTAACATGGGTGATGAAGGGAATGGTTGACTTCTTGTCACCCCCCCCCCCCTCTCTCTCTCTCTCTTTTCTTTCTCTCTGTCTGTGTGTCTGTCTATTTCTCTCTACTCTCTGTCTTTACCTTTCTTGCAATCTTCTTGTGGCAACACTGGTCCAAACCTCGTGTTGAAAGACGATACTCTATTGTGAATACGATATTCTTCTTCCTTCAAGCACACCGATCCCACGTCGAAATCGAATTACTGTATCGATAGTACGTCTGCAGAAAGTCAACATTATCTGACATTGCATTGTGGGATATCTCCTTGGGAGAATTGGGTCTCTCTTGTTTCTACATATTAGGGAATAGAAGTAGGAATCAGCCTGAAAGAAACAAGACTGAGAAGAGTAGGGCTAGATTTTGGAAGGAAAAAATATTGAAAAAGTACCGACAACTGAGGCAAATGTGATAATGATCGGATGTGTCTAACTTTTTTTCCTGTATATTTTCATAAATGAAATATCGGAAGCTTGTTAATTATTGTCATAATGAAATGATACTAAGTGCGCAGTTGTATTTACCCATACAATTTCTATACCGAGGAAGGATACTATCTCGATCTTTCAAATATCTGTACAAAACTGTAGGTCTACTAGCGGCTTGGCATTGGACACATGAGGTATACTGTGGATTATTGGTATTATGGAAGTAATGGTGCAAGAAAATCATTAAGTCCTCCTCGGCAGATGCTATAAAGTCGTGCATTACACGCAACGTCTAATATCAAACACCCCACTTGACTTCACACAGACCCACCGTATAGCATGTGGCATTCAATTTATGAGGAAGAATGGTGCGCGTCAATAGACAATTTGTTGCGCTCAATTGAACATGTCAAATTTTATGATAGAGTACGTGTCACGGGTTTCTTTCTAGTCGGTTTGAGTCAGTGGGATTGATACACTGCGAATTCGTTGTGTAACGACTTTACACAACATAGGGTTGTTCACTCCTTACACATGGGCTTGTGTTCAGTTGTGTACAAAAAAAGTACACTATTTTACACAACATTGGATGGTTCACTCCTTACAAAAAGGGTTGTGTTCAGTTGTGTACAAAAATGACACAACTTTACACAACAAACTTGCAGTGTAAAGTTGTGTAATTATTGGGTAGCCGGCCCCGTATCCGGACAACTACCGCCCAGACAACTAGCCCCTAGGATAGTTGTCCGGGGGGGGGGTAGTTGGCCTAGAGGATGATTGTCGTAGGGGGTAGTTGTCTGGGGGTAGTTGTCCGGGGTAGTTGTCCTAGTGGGTAGTTGTCTGGGGTAGCTATCCTAGGGGGTAGTTTTCCGGGGGTAGTTATAGTGTGTAGTTGTCTGGAGGTAGTTGTCCCGGATGTAGTTGTATAGTTGTCCTGGGGTAGTTGTCCTAGGGGGTAGTTGACTGGGGGTGGTTATCCGGGGGTTGGATGTCCAGTGGGTACGTGTCCTATAGAACCGCGCGCCGGCTCACATCTCCTCATGCCAATCTTCCTGTGATATGAACTTACTATGATAATTATGCTAGGAGCCTCATGTTGGAGACACGATAGATCTGCCTTTATAATCGGATGAAGTAGGATTATCCCGGATTAGTTTACATCTTTCACTTTTAATACCCTCCATATGCACATGTATAAATAGGTTATTGACATTCATTTTGCTGAGACAAGCATAGGTCCCTGTATAAGAGAATACCAAACCAATTCATGGAGGCTAATTTGGATTGAATACTTATATTTCGGTATGCTATCTGACTGTTTGCTAAAGGGAATTAGCGTTATTTATATGATAAGTCTATAGCATTACTGTGTTGTGAATGACGTGATCTTACGCTGATATGGACATACTATTGTAAGTTGTCTCATAATTGCGAATGATCGCGATTGATCATGGAATAATGTCTATCAGTTATTATTTAAAAAAATTATATTTCTACAGAGGTTATTGTATGCCTCATCATATGATATTCTCCCAACCCTGCCTCTCCCCACACATACACGCTTTATATTTTTTTTATTTGCATTACAGCATTGTGTTGTTCAGGTGCCACTCTGTGCAATTTATTTACAAATTTCCAACACGTAAAACTCCGTAAAGCAAAATTGGATTTTCTGCGTTCACCACCTTTTGAGTAAAAATGAAATAAGACAGAGAATGTTGATTTTAGAAGAAATAAAGCATACCGACCACATGGGAACTCCTGAGAGGGACAGTGGCTTTAATATACATCGCATGGGAGACGTAAAAAAGGGCTGTGTTCGTCTCACAAGATGGATTACCATGAGTTAATACGTGCTCGCTTTCGGTCTACAGCACGTATTATTGGATTCGATATCCTCAAATAGCCCGAGGCAGTTTAGCTAAAGTGCTACCGGGATCCACCAACACAATGAAAAGAAGGAGGAGAAGAGAAGGGAGTAAAGGAAAGCTCGATTCTCATACGACGTGAGAATGTGTTCTGCTCTCGCGATGGATAACTGCAAATTCAGTAAGCGTTGAAAATGAATATCTTTGCGAAGTTGAGAAGTTGTAGTGGTCTTTAATGCGGTAGGCATGGAGATGGTCATAAAAAGGAAAGCTTTAGAGGCGGTTGCTAGGTATATCGCGCACATTCCCCCGAGGGAAAAGAAAAGTAACATTCGTTCAGGAAAATCTTGGGTACAAAAGATCTGGATAGTGTGCATTACTTACTAGTGTAATTTACATTTCCATTACGAACTATGTTTCTATCTGTTTTATTTTAAAGTCCTGCGTGGAGTTCAATTCTTGCCAAACAGGTGTTCCATTTTAAATGCATGCAGAAAAAAAGTTTTCTTCCTCGTACTTGTTAGATAGCAAACTGGCAAAATAATCGCATTAATGCGACTCAACTGGACTGACCTGACAATAAACGTGATGAAGGTATATTGTTAGTCAAATGGATACATATTGTCCTTTTAATAATTCCTTTAATTCTGAAACAAAATGAAGGGAACGAAGACACCAGACACGGATTGATTATTATTATTATTTCACTGCTTTCAAGGGTTTAGCATCTTTCACGTGTCAATGTTGTCTTTTTTAAAGATGGAAAACTTGAAATAAAGTAAAGGTTTACACAATCGTTATTGGATTATATACGGGGCCGATTCATAATCATATTTGTAAATACATTATAGGTAAGGCATCTTTTTGTAATGAGAATGTTGTGCACTATCTTGATGAAAGCAAACTCTGCGTGCCAGTCGATTTGTGTCAGTCATGCACATTCCCGCAATCGACATGTCTACATTGAATGGCGTCACAATGAATATGGAAATATATATCGTGTATACAGTTACATCGATCAAACCTGCAGGTACATCATCAGAAAGAAAACTAAATTAATGGCAGAAAAAGCTTGGGAAGCTTGTCAGGTATTAACTGCAGTCGTCTGATGTCGTGATGAGATCGATGAAGCTCGAGGGAAGAAAAGAAGGCGACGATGATGAAGGAGGGAAAAGAAAGCGTCTTGGAATTGTATGGTAGCCTTAAGGTGACAACGCTGTATGGATATTCATGAAGGTGGCAGAGCTAGGGAGACTTGACATTAGCGATCAGGAATTAGCCCGCTGACTTCAGTTGTCTAAGATGATTCTCTAGAGGGGTAAGGGAGGAGGTCGAGTAGGGGTGACCTAACACCTCAAATGAGTTACCAGGATTCCAATAGATATATGAGAGTGGATATTATTCTTCATCTCATTATAAAGTGATGCTTCGTTGATGACTTTAAAGAGGTCTCATAATTATAAAGGAGGCCAAAGCAGAATTGGGCTCACTACGTGTCCTGCCGACTCCAAATACCATATAATATAAAGCGTGAGGAATTCAATGGAATATGAAGAAGAAAAAAAATAATATCAAATTTGCAAAATTAATGTTGAGCGGCTATCGGACTGAGGTTTTCCTTTCATAGACTTTGGGCGTGTAAATCTGTATTGCACGACCTTACTATCTCTCCGCGTTTAGTGAAGCATTGGAAGCCTTACGGCCAACCTTCAATAATTCATCTCTCTTTGAAAGCGCCTCTCTTCGCCTCTCTGCGCCAAACTGCGCCAAACCTATTCACTTTACGTGTTTACTTTAATACTAGGCGAATGGGTTCTTTCTGCTGCTGCTATATAATTTTCTTTTCCTTTGTTTAGACTTGTTGTTTACCCGAATATCGGGCATACCACAAGCAAACAGGGCCGTAGAGGCGTTTATAAAACAATTCACTAAATCCTGAAGGACATTGCCGTAAATTATATTTGTTTAAAGGCAAGGCCATTAGTGCCGCTACAGATCCTTTTTCGATATAAATGAAATAATAGTTAATTTATTTGTGTATGGCGTATGATTAATCATGCATAAACTGATAATATATATTAAAAGTAGGTTTTTAGTCCTTCAAAAGACAAAAGATTCATATTACAATTGTTCCACTTCATCATTATCAATGTTCGTACTACACCGTCCAAACTAAACTGAAATGCACGGCACATTTTGACCCCCTTCAGACCACTCTTACCTTATCACTGCAATACTTTAATATTATATTTGCCGAAACATTAAGCCTTGCGGCGATACCTAGCATATGATTTGAAATTATATTGTAAAGGAAAATGAGAAATAAGCAAAACAGGATTAGTTACCAAAAAGGCGGAATACAAATATTTAATTCTACATTCACTTGGTATTAACCATAATTATTCTCGAACTTGTCAGCCCTATATGGCTGAATTATGCATCGATATGTCAACCACAACGTGATCGCAAAGATTCTCGAAAAATCAATCTAAGACCCTTTTGATAACCTTGAACACCACCTTTGGAAAACATGAAATGAATGTTCAATCTCTTCCGTATCTATTCTTCCTCTTTGGGGGGTTCGTTTACCTCGTAAAATGCGCTATCCTATGATAGAACTTTAGCTGATAGGCAGATGTAGGATTTTAACATATATTTGTGAACCACGTACGGGCTTTTATTTTCTAATCATTCAGTACGGTACACTGCAGTCAACTATCGTTTTATTTTGTATGGCGATGACAATCAGTTCCAAGTTAACAGGAAACACACAACCACCAGCAATAATCCTGAAATACATTATGGTATAGACCACAGATACCTCCAGAAACACCCGCTGTTGTATTATACCTGTCGATTAATTGCATACTTGTGTAATATAATTATTCATTGTATTATTTTTTGCATGAGAAATAAAATCATTTGAATCAAAATTACTGCCATCTTAAGATACGGGGGGCTGATGGGCTGTACCCCCTCTAGGGTTTTAAATCAACACTCAAACACAGTGATATATGATGAAAATGAATACAAATGAAGTTATGTAAAATAAGGAATTTTACATGTATTTCATTCACAATGTTCATTTTCAAATGTCACCTCTACTTTGGTATTTAGGGGTCAAAATATTTGCTCACTCGCAAATAAAACTCTGGCTATTCAGGCTCGAGACATGAGCCCCATTGGCGACATGGTACCCTTATACGTGTACTACATATAGGATGATTTTAAACCACCTGTCATCTTTAGTTTACATTGATTGAATGTATACTATGATGGAAGGCAGGGTGGATAGAAGGCAAAGGTTCTAGGAGGTGACATGTACTCTATCATCCGATATGATTCACTCATACCGGTGACCTTTGATGAAAACTCGTATATCAAACATGTAGGAGGAAATGGTAAAGAACACATTAAAAATGATATTACATTTTTACAAATTGAATGGCCGAACCTTTTGTAATAAACTGTGTTTCCATGCAGTACCTTGAATATTGCAATCAAATAAATGTACCAGATATTTCAACATTTTATAAATGTCAACTGCATCCAGGAGCAGTATGCGGATTACGTTGCTATAGCCATTCTTATTTCCTTACTTAAAAATCCAAACTCACATCATTTGGAAAGTAATTAATGGAACCAAATAATAAAGTTTACCATATTGTTTTATGCATTATTAATATCATTACGTACATTTGTATTACGATAAACAATCAAATTGTTCTGTACTTCACTTTTCCCCCAACAGAATGAGTATTTGAGACAATATATTCACGTCGCTTCTAATTCATTTAAGAAGCCCCCCCCCCTACCTCTAACGTAGCTGGGGGATATTAGAAGCAAGCTAATATTATTCCTACCATAGTGCTTTAAGCTTCTCACTAATTAAATTCCAACTCGACCTATTTCAAGAGTTATTTATCTTCTCATGCCGTGTTATTAATGGGGGAAGGGAAAAAAACTCGTTTGGCGGTATTAAGTGGTACTTCATTATGGTAGCCATATCGTCCGTAATTGCATACTTAATTAATGACTGGCCATATCTCAGTAGTAGAATGCAATGAATACAGTTAATGGACATTATTCAGAACACACCATGGTTGCTTGCCATCAGTTATATTGTGTGTTTGCTTTTACTGTTAAAATGAATATTATTTCAAAAGAGAAAACGCTTTGAAGAGAGAACGCATCATGTAATTACGTATTTTTGATTAAATATTTCAAGTTGTAATGGAACCGCAAAGGTTATGTTTTGTTTAGACTGTGCTCTGAGTCACAGCCCTCAGTTTCATGCATCGTTGATATAATAATTTCATTTTGTTATATTGATCGTGTTGATGTTTTTATTACACGATCATGTTCATTGTATCTTCATTAGCATGATCAGTGCAATGACTCATTACAATGCATTCTGCAAGAGTCCCCCAACGGTTGTTTTAGTGCTTTAAATGAGTCTTTTCAGAATGTATGCAGTGTGTAGTATACCATTCGATTGTCGACAAGGCCACATTAGATTACATAAAAGCGACATGCACTTTTCACTCTGGTCCTGCGTAATTAGCTCTGCATAATGAATGTATTGTATAGGGTAAATCGCTTAATCAATCTGGAGTGTTAGTCTGCTGAAGGTTTATGCAACGGTCCTGGAGCCTTTAAGCGTCAATGAATGCATTCCGCCATACCGGCATCATGAAAATATCTCATCATTAATTCTCATTTAGCATTTGAAAGGTGTAGAGGGAGAGTCTGGTGTATTTATAAACATGTTCAAATGAGAACAGTTATTAACACAAGTGCTATTTCGTACAATATATTTAGACGTTACCATGCGGATTAACCATTGACAAAATCTTTGTGTCATTCCCTCTGGTCGTGTTTTTTAACAATATTTCATTTTATTAAAACACTCATAATAACTCCCTTATTACTAAAACATCTTTATTTACTATGTTAACTGTGTTTTGAACATGTCAGGTAATGATAATCAATGCTTTTTGAAATGGTTTGTATTGTTATATGGGGGTTTGAGGGAGCGTTTCGGTAACGACTCCATTGAAAGACAAATGTTTACAGTAAGACCGCCGTCACCCTAGTACTTGAGCCATGAGTAGGGGTGTTTGTTCGCCCCCGTTCTGGATCAAGACACGACTCGGTGGTGGTTGATGAAGCCTGAATTCACTCGTCTGGGGAGGGATGTGTATGGTGATACCATCAATGGGTCTGAGGAGACATGCTAGATTATATATCAATGAATGAGAAATCATGATCAGTCTATTTGTTAAATGACTGTCCTGACTTCCTGTTCCGACTATAGCGTGTGCTTAGCCTCATTTCATTCCCCCCCCCCCCCGATGTCGCTTCTATATTTCAATATTAATCATGTACTGTACGGTTCCACTGTTCCCTTATTCCTACTATTTTCACCATCCACCCCTAATACCGTCCATTCGCTTTTTCTCTTTAGCAGTTAATGGAAATGGAATAAGTGATATCACTGATATACTACTCATATGAAGCAATGTGACAAAATACTTCACGTAAGTCCATGATTATTATACTAATTACTCGAAGTCATGCAAGTAGCGCTTATGGAGGAAGAGGAGCTACACATGTTCGTATAAGATTTATTGATACTTTCATTTTGATGAAAATATATATCTTTATAATTATGATGTAATTGATAATGATCGTATATATGCATCTTCCACGAATCATACCAGAAGAACTAGTATCTAATAATAATAATAATATTTAGCTTTTATATACCGCTTATCACAAATGTCTCTAAGTGCTTTACAAATATATTATTACCCCGGTCATTGGATTCAGTGCTTGCCCGCACACACTGTGTGCACAATCTCCTGAAGATATCAACTTACTGTAGGAGCGATGTTAGATTGAATAGGAGTGCCACCTGCAGGGAACGCCCACTTACGAGAGGGGTAGATTAGTGAACGAAGGGAGTACACCTTAATACCATGGCCATGTAAGGCTTATTGAATGTTCCTTTTGTTTCAAGATTGTAATAAGTGTATATAGAATACTATGGCTTCGGACGCGACCTTCATGTGCAATTTACAATAAGCCACAATAAACTATTATTATCGATCATTCGTATGACTGCAGTTTTTTAATGTTTGGTCTAGATCTATCTTTGTTAGACTCTTTCCAATTTAATGACCACGGAGAGATATTAAAAGAAAAGGAATGGTAGAAGGACGTTGTCGGGATGATATTACTGCTCCAAGTATCGTGACGTCATTGAGCTTCATCCGGTATTCATATCAAGTAGGAATCATATGATCATCTCTTCAACCTGTCAAGATGATATCACTTTCATAAAGCATTAAAGTGTGAATTATGTGACTTAAGATCTCAACGACGCTCTTATATCAAGTGATTCCCAAAATGGGTTGAAGTTTTTTTGGAGTATAGCGATCATTTAAGGTTTGGTGCCTGGTGCCCTTGCCGTCTCAATCGAGTGTCTCAAGCAGTATGGGAATTGAGGTTTGAATAGGAAGTTAGAATTACTTTGAGTCTCGTCTGGCTGGTGGAAGTGATAGGTATTCAAGACATCCTCAGACTTCACAATAAAGATTGCATTGCTGACTTGATAATAAGATTGGACAGCCTTTTAAACCCAACAACGACGGCAACAATTATACATCATCATCCTATACAAACCGTTATTTTTCCTTTTGAAATTACTTCCAAATTATCATGTATTGAAAATGTTTTATATCTACGTTTCCCATTGTTTTATACAAGTAAATTCTTTGCCTTTTTTTTCTTTTGCATGATAGTGATTCTTGCCTTCTCTACACGAGATAACTTTTAATCTGTTTCCCCATCGGCCTTACTGCCAAAGTTAAATAATTCATGTATTACAGGTTATCTTGTGATCATATCACGAACTATTTTATGGTATGTAGGCCCTATGGTATGTAAAGGCAATTAGCGCGCTCTAGAATGGTCAGTAGTATCGCTTGAATCATAAATATTCTTTAGATACAAGCAGCTCTATAGCTGATCGGCAAGCTGGTGAAGGAGATTTAATAGGTCGAAGAACCGGGTGAAATACTGCTTATCTCTAGAGTACACTTAATCAAATCCATCTCATACCAAAGCAGCATTCCCTCGTTCCCCCTTCAGTACTCGAGCAGAGACGTTCACATATGGTTATCATTCAACGTGTCGGCCGTATTATTTTATCCAGCTTTTCACTTTATTTTATTCCAGCTTTTCACTTCATTTTATGCCAGCTTTTCATTTCATATTATCCAAATGTTACACTGCAATGTTTCGACACCATTTCATGTTCATACACGACAATTTTTTTTTTCATGCACCAAAAAAGGGTATTTAAAGGCAACAAAACAATAATCCAATACGTCAAATGTCAAAAACTAAAGCAGACTCAGGATTATCGGCATGAAGGGGGGGGGGGGGGGGGGGACATAAAGCGACTCCACAACATGATTTTAGATGAGCCTCACAACTGATTTTGGCTGCCCTATGTAGATCCCCCTATGCAATACGGTTTTACACAAATTAATTACTGTTTTGTACAGGTCCTGACGCTTTTTTCATGGAGTTTAACATTGTTAGGAGCACCATAATGTAAACGTTTCCATTCGGAGGAGAGAGAGAGAGAGAGAGAGAGAGTGACAGACAGAGAGAGAGAGAGAGAGAGAGAGTGACAGACAGAGACAGAGAGAGAGAGAGAGAGAGAGAGTGACAGACAGAGAGAGAGAGAGAGAGTGACAGAGAGAGAGAGAGAGAGAGAGTGACAGACAGAGAGAGAGAGAGAGAGTGACAGAGAGAGAGAGAGAGAGAGACAGAGACAGAGATAGGGAGAGATAGGAGCAAGGATTGATTAAGTGATAGCTTGAAGGAGCTCTCACTTGAGGACAGAATGATGATACTCTCAACAAGATTGGAATGAACATTTTACCTCAAAAAAGAGGATGACAGAAAACAGAAGTGCGCCCAGTCGAGCAGTATGCACAAAGAAAGGTGACGGTAAAAAATACTCCAGAAAATGAAATGCTGTGTGTGCGTGAGTGTGTATGTGAATGTGAATAATTGTGGTAGTAGATGTGATATTAAAATAGTTTACACTGAACTGCACTTATCTCTTGATCAGGGGTGTTTACGTGGAAATAAACATATTTGAAGGTGAATATCATTTGGAAGCGAATCGTGTATCATGTTGGATGGTACTGGATTTTCCTCATTTTTGTTCCTATTAATTAAAATCCCTTGTCGTGTGTAAGAATCAGGTTATTAGTATAGCTAGCAGTCATCACATATTGAAAGCAACTGTAAATAGGCTTACTCTGGTTTCTAATAGAATGTGAATAATAATACGTAAACATATAAATTGAAATATGAATTCATAACTACTAGACAAACGTTTTCGTTCTTCCTTTTTAAGTTCGAATGCTCGGACATATCACTTCACTAGCTACGATTCATATTGTTCATATTGGCTGCGACCTCTTAACATGTTCGGCTACTGATAGTACCGCTCTGCATGTTTATTTACATGTAGAAGTAGCATGTACTATCTGCTGTAGGTGTAGCTAAACATTGCTAAGTAGCTCTACCGTGAGAGAGAGGATCTTATCCCTAGGGAGACTAAGATATGGAACGTGTCTACCTATCAATTTGTCGGGAGATGTGCTGTGACTGCGACAACAATGTGGCGTCAAACCCATAGCAGAAGGGTACATCTCGGCTTAGTAGGATTTTCAAGCTCGATGGGGTACAGATGGATCGTGTTTTATCTTCCGAGGAAGCAGAGTTTTAAATATTTCTGCCTGATGATTTCTACAGCTAAAGGCGAAGTCTTAGATATATCTTGATTTATGCAAGACCCTTTGTATAGATCAAACCTTGTCTGCCTTGGCTTAACGTCTGAGGGAATCGTAAGAGTATGCTACCTTATCCTTACATGAAGACTGTCAAACAAACCATATGTGCGTCTGATTCATGTGCGAAGACAAAAGGAGCTTCCTACAAAGAACTACAAAGAAGTGAAAGTGTCGGTTTTTTAATGCAAGTACATTGATGCGTGGAATTCAGGAAATCACTGCTGACCTACGATGTTACTACGATGTAACTACGATCATAACTACGATGTAACTTGGCTTGCCATGCAGGCTGGTTTCATAGACTTACCAACGTTGCTGCTCGTTAACGAAATAAATGTTAACCTAAGACCTGTCGACCTCGTTATCATAACTTGGAAATGATGTTAACATGGTAAATAACGTCAGTTTAGTAACAGTATGTAAAAAGATAGAAAATATCCATTCATCCTTTCCTACTTTTACCCTAATACAAGAGGCAGGTTCTGGGACCATGGTTGCTAAATTAGCGATCTGCTCAAAGACATGAAAATGACACTTACAACCTTGTTACAATCGAGCACTACAGCCGTACAATAATGAATCGCATGTTGAAAGATGACAAGGTCTAAGGAGGTCACGTTAAGAGTACATCTTAGTCTTCAAGTTCAGTTCATTCCAGAAGGAATCATGTCTTATCTAAGAGAGATCGATGAACACAGCTCTCAATTTTACTTAATGGGTTTACTGATAATTTATTTTGAGACCATTATGTTCAGATAATTAGCTTGAACATTTCATTGATTACACATTACATTTCGACAGCGCAATACCTAAGTTCATTCGATCAAAATACACTTTTCTGTTTAATTTCTCATTAAGATGGTAACATGATATATATTTTTATCTTTCATGTCAATTATTAAATGTAAACCCCTACAGTTATTCTGGAAATCCCAACTATCATCTGGGATGTTTTGAAACCTTTCAAACGGTTGTATAGCTTAAACACACGTAAATGTATGAATGGAGAAGGCACCGTGACTGAGTCAGACGACTATTAGGGTTGCAGGCGACTAACAAGCGATCGATACTCGAACGCGATGTCGGACAAGATAATTTATCCAACAACATTACGACCGAAGGCACATAGCAATAATTCACTATCGAGAGATAGGAATGCTTGGCTTGGCATGGTATGTCGAGACACAGGCATGATGCTACTCAGTCTGATTGAAGGATATGATACATTAAAATAGTATTTGATAGCCTTGAGTATACCAGTGAGAAAAGATAGGCTATAATGATATCAACCCATTAACCGTAACGACATGAGCATGTTTGATTGGATTTGAAATCAGATGTGACCCGTGGACATGCACACGGGTGATGCTGCCTACGTATAAAGCGTGTTAGGAAAACGAGTTTTAATTAGCTGAGAGTTCTGGTTAACATGAATAAGAAAAGATATGCGTGCATTTTTAATTTGAAATATATATTTTATTTATCTTTCGATCGCGTGATTTTAGGGAATGGATAACAACGTAGGCCTTCCCTACGATTTTGTTGGAGATTTCCTCTTTTTTTTTTATTATCTCCCTCCCCCCTATCTCTCTCTCTCCCCCCCCCCCCCAATCTCTATTCCTCTCCCATGCTATCTGTGGTATTAGTGTTAGTCTGTCATTAATGTTGTGTTGATGATCGTTTAGTTCAGATTCTAAGAATCTACTAAAAGTTTATGCAATATGCAGCTCTTAGAAATGAAATACTTGTTTACTTGAATGAATTGATATATGGTAATTTCATGATATTCGAATCGGAATTATAAACCTTTGGATCATCTATAAAGTACATGGTGTAATTCAGAGGTGATAATAATAGCATGCGATCCGTCGTTGTGATGAACTGTGTTCTAAGCGTTGTGGCGCCGATTATGCCTGTCTTGGTATGGACCTTGATGGTATTGTCATCTCTTCTCTGCAAGAATCCTAACCTGTTTGCGCTTGATTTCTAGTTTTTGTCTCGCCTGCGTAGCAAAAAGCGAGACATAGGCGCTGCTTTTCCGGTGACGGCGGCGGCGGCGTCAACTTCAAAAACTTAACCTAGGGTTAAGTTTTTGAAATTTTAGTATAATTTAGAAAGTATTAGTTCTTATTCAATGAAACTTGGACCAAAGGGTAATGGAGTATTCCCAATCATGTGAGTAGAATTTCAGGTCACAAAGTCAAGGTCAAAGGTCATTTCAGGTCAACAGACTTGGACTATGTTGTGGCATCATCATCGAAAACTTAACCTGAACAAGTTTTGTGAATTTGTAATATAATTTTGAAAGTATAAGTTCTTATTCGATGAAACTTAGACCAAAGGGTTATCAAGTACCCCCAATCATGTGAGTAGCATTTCAGGTCACTAAGTTAAGGTCAAAGGTCATTTCAGGTCAAAAAACTTAGTCTATGTTGTGGCATCAACATCAAATCTTAACAAAAGGTTACGACTTTGAATCGTTATCATAATTTTGAATGTATATATTCCTATTCCATGGAACTTGAACATATATAGGGGTTATCAAGTATCATCAATCATGTGTTTAGTCTTATAGGTTACAAAGTCAAGGTCAAATGTAATTTAAGGTCTGCAAACTTAGACTTTGTTGTGGTATCAACGTCAAGATTTTGAAGTTTTAGCATAATTTCAAAAGCGTGTGTTCAAATTCCATGAAACTTGTACACAAGGGTTATCAAGTATCACAAATATTATGACGCAAATTCCAGGTCACAAAGTCCAGGTCAAAGGCCATTTTAGGTCAGTAGACTTGGATTAGGTTTTCACAACTTAATATGAGAATTAATAAATCAAATTTTATTATTTGTTCATATTCCATTAAAGTTATCAATCTTGGTACAAATTATAGTAAATAATTGTTTTGATGATTCTTAGCCAATATTCACTTAAAAATGCTGATTATAAATAATGTTCCAACCTCAATTTTTCTTCATATCGAATTGCATAATGCAGGCGAGACCGCCGAGAGCGTTTCCCTTGTTAAATATTCTGTGTATGCCGCTCGGTGACATCATTAGGGATATAAGTTGTGATGGTGGTGGTGGGGGGGGGGGGGGGGGGTAGGTGAGGTCCTTTTAAAAAGGGAATGGATGAACAAAACTCAAACGAAACTTACAGGTACGTATAAGACTTGATAAACTATATATGTAATACTATAACTATTATAGAATTGAAAAACGGATGTAGAAAATGTATTTTGACCAAGTGAACCTTTCCAAACTACATTATTGTTTAAGGCGAACATTTGAGACATTACTGTGCCTCATTCCAACCGACGGTGATGAATTACAGAGCATCCTACAAGGTCCTTCATACGTATAAACCCAACAATTCCATCTGCTTCATAATCAATTCAATGAAACAAGAATCCTAACTCGCTGTTGAATTGAATAAAACCTGTGTCGTGAAAGGCAAATTGCCTTCAGGTACAGACTGGATTGAGTAAACATTGATTTTCTTCTTAGCGGGAGAATGTGTCGTACTGTCTTTAGGTCGCTTGCTCTGTGTCATGTGCATTTGTTACATTGCTGCTTTGCTCTCAAATCATATACATTTCAATTTGACTAGTTGCACTTTCGATTGCAAGGGCAAAACGAATCCACTTTGACTATCTTTAAATCCATTTTTTTGACGATCAGTTCAGCCCCATATCAAAGGTTTTGATCCAAATGTCATTACAGCGAGACCGATATTGCGTTTTGTCTCGGTATCAAATTTGACTTCACTCTCTATCCTCCGCTCAGCATATCAGATGATATCAACCTTCATATATATCTCATATTTCTCTTCTCCCCTATTCCCCACCACATACACAGATAGCCATATTCTAAAGTTTGAAAATATTGAAGAGGAAATAGGGGATTTCAATTTATTTGTGAGAGTTGCATGAGTTAACTCCAGTATATCATTTTATACGCATTTTCTAAGTTTAACAGCTTTATCATGATGAACGGTGCTATATCCTAACATACTTTCACAAGTAATAAGGAGTTAATAATCCTCGTTCTTCCGTTGAGGTTTGAAAGTTAAAGCTCACTTATTTTTGCTATGCTCTTTTATGATTTAGGGTAGCCAATCAATACTCAATGCTTCGATGCGGCGCCAGGAGAGAAAAAATGTTCTATTAAACGAGTATTTTTGCTTGATAATATATATTTGTTGTTGTCTAACTTTTTGAGTATTATAATGAATGTCATGACCCTTATAATATAGGTCATTCTACCCATACTCCGTCCATGCATGCATGCACACAAACGACGGATTATAATAGCACGTGTATTATGCTTTACCTTTATGTAGATATATCTCAGCTTATTGTAAGCTTACTTAATAGCGTAATTTTAATTCGTAGATTAATTATGCATTTCCTTCTAAATCACATGAATTATTATTATTTAATGATGTTGCGGGTTAAATGAAGTTCACACTCTCGAACTGAGCATGAATTATATGAAAAGAGAAGGGAAATTACAGAAGTGGAATAGCTATATTTTAAACAGTTGTATTCGTTTACTTTATAGCATGCAAGTATGCTTCGTCGTATCGTATGGTGTTCTGTTGACAGTAACTGTTCCTTTTCACCCCTTGACATTTTACTCGAGTGTTTGCTTTCGACTTTCAATAAAACTAACATTAGATTGCTACAAAAACTAAAGCTAATTCATTTTGTTCTTTGGTTTGAAATACCCCAAACACTTAATATACGGAATTGAATTTATGTGGGTGGGGGAATATACCGAGCCAGCAAGCATTTGACTAAAGTAGCTTAATTCGTCTGCTGGCTGGGAGCGGTACATTAGGAGTTACCTGGTAGATTCCCCCTTGGCTTCTGCTCTGGAAGTGCATGGAGTGAGATGAGATGAGATCCGTTGCATGTGACTAGCTTGGTGGTTATCATTGCTTGAAGGCTGAAGCTATCACTTGCGTTGATATGATTGGCTAGCCTTGTAGTAGGTTGATGGCGGGTAGGGGCTTTGAAAGCACCCAATTCCAACTGTCAAGAGGGGTTTGGCAGTTTGTCAACCTGAAATCAAGAACAGATTTTTTTGTTGAGAGTGGAACGGTAAAGTATTCTAGACTCAAACAGAATATGTATGTATGCCGATTTTCGATCTTTGTCATTACATTTTGAGTAGAAATTGCCAACTCAAGATAATATTTTTAAAAGATGAAAAGGGTAACGTGTCGCGAGAATAGGATTTAATAGTAGTATACACGCCATAGTAATATACCTTTAACACAGTAATTGTTGCTTTTTGGTGGTGTCAAATCAAAGCTTGATACAATGTTTGGTATATGTTTCAGGTATTTGTTTTATCTAAGTAACCTAAGAGACAATAGACTTGCGGAATAAACTTGAAATCCACAGAATAAAGGGATGAATGTTTCATAGCTTCAAACTTATATGACAAGTAGGATTCCTGATACGTCCTCTCTTACTTATTAAGACCTGCATGCACTCTTGCTTGTTTTTCGCACTTTTTAAACTTTTCACCTCTTCACAGATCGACGTATATTGATACATATTCACTTTATTGTATGCCTAAGGGCTAAATTGCTGAGACGATATATTATATTGATATCCGTAGCTCATATCGGATTCGAAGTGAAAATTGATAATGGATACCCCAAAAGGGCACTCCGTCTGAGGGAAAACAGATAAAAAAAAATGCTTTACTGTTAATCTACATATAGGTGCTCACATCTTTGCATTCATATACATTATACAAACACAAATATTTTAGTGTAAACAATTTGTAATATTTGTAGTTTGTTTAAGAAAAGCGCCGCGCCCTATATTACCAACAAATTGTGTTTCCAATGTACGCTGAATTATGATCCAGTGTAATGAACTTCTTTTTATGCATTTATTCATTCGAATGACGGGAAAAAGAAACGTTAAATTTGTTTTCTCTTATTGCATCTTTAAAATCATCAACATTCCGGGGGGGGGGGGGGGGTGATGATGACCGTGTTTTGGCAGCAAATTGTTTAGGTCTATTCTGTTTTCTTTTCAATCATGAATCTAGCAGGTATTTTTACATGCACATACAAGTATTGTGTGGGTTATTGTGTCGATAAAGCCTTTGCTTATAGTTTGGATCTTAGTCCTTCACACAATATTCCAACTGTCGGCGGTGATGAATGCAAGAATTGACAAACTCATTGACAGCAAGCCAAATACAAGAAGCTAAATTTGAGAATGAACCGAGAATAGATCCACTCTCTTTTCAATGTCTTTGGTCTGACCGCCCTAGCCCTGCATGAGTAGAACTCCCTATCCACACGACCGAGTTTCCTAGACGGCATGAGTAAAGCAAGCAAGCTAATAAGTAGGTTCTCATGCATGACGTGAAAGACACCAGTGATGCTGCCGTCTCACTACTTCCTTTGTGACTTTCATAGAAGGAGATGGTAATGGAATAGGGGTATAGCGTCAAGATGAACACATGGGGATAGCCCCCCTCATATTACGGACTTTTCAATTTGCACGTCGACATAGTGGACTGCTACGTGTGATGTCCTTATAAGGACGTATGACGTGACCTCCAAACCATTCTTGAGGTCCTCATAACATTCCCAGGGGATTTGGATGTAGATCTTCCAATGTTATGCATTGTCTTTGTCATTCGTTTGGCGTCATTAGCCATACTCGATCATTTTGCTGCAGGTTTTTCATTTGAGGTAATAATCACTAGAATGATAAATAGGTTCCTAACGATGTAATGAATCTATACCAATTGATTGTTTAGCATATTTTAGAATGACGAATTGAGTCGTGACAGAATTTTTGTATACAAATCCATTTTAATGTTGATAAATTTCCAGAACCCTCTCCCCTTTTTCCAAAGTAGATTTATCTCAAAATGCCACTGTCGGCATGTATTATCAATGGGTGTTGGTCGGTATGTCAAAGAGGAAAGACGAACAGACATAACGCCTTTATTGTGGATGACGTAAATAATAGTTGTAAGGTGTGATAGGAATTCTAATGAAACTTGTAACGGTTATTAGTTGCATTTCTTGTAGGATACAATCTGGACAAACCATGACCTTATTATACCAAGATCAGTATGTTTTACAATGCGTAGGCAGTTATTGTTTGTCTGTTACCGTATTTTCTTTGATTCAGTTTGGTGTAGCACTAATAGTTATTCATTTCTGTGCAGCATTTTTTTTTCTCATTTCGTCGGGGACTTCGTTGTTTATTTGCCGTAGAATATCCCCTCTTTATCAATTTGAAGTCTTTCTGTATATATATTCTACTCGTGCATTCCTAAGCTTTCTTCTTTCATCACCCACCCGTCAATCTCATTGTGGCTCTCTTCGATCTCATTCTCTCTCTCTCTCTCTCTCTCTCTTTCTCTCTTCTCCGCTGCCTCATTTCTCTCCTCTCTCCTCTTGTGTCTCTCTCTCTCACTCTCTTTCTAATTGTTTTTCTCATCTGGTTCCCTTCTCTGTGTCTCTTACCTTCTCAACATTTTTTCATTTTCTTCAAATTCCCACGAAGCGCGCGAGTTTGTTTTCTCTTCCTCGCTCGCTTACGTTTTCCAATAAATCCTCACAAATATACAACTTCCTCAGGTTATCCCGCTGGTAAGTGTTCTCATCAATCGTAGAGACAGGATTCTAACCTAGTTTAATCTAAATTCTAGTCGATCTTTTTCCCAGTGTAATTCGGAGCGTTATAACTAAATCTATTTCCACTGATATCGTTGATACTGACCTTTTTCTTTCTACAATGGCTGTACAGTTGCACTTTTTTTTGTTAATAAACATCTGATTTACTTTTGCACATTTACGCTTTTAATGTATATAGGTGATTCATGGTAGTGTTCATTTTCTTTAATGTTAAAGGTACTGATTTTAATCGCTATCTTTATCATTATCATCATTATTATTGAACCTTCATTTTACTTTGATGTGGGCCCTACATTTGTTCATTTCAGACCTGTATATTTAGTGTTTGATCCGAACATCAATATCCCCCTTCGTTTCAAATCCTTTTTAATCACTATTTCTTTTGAAATCGATTTGTTTTAATCAGTGGCTAATATAACTAATTAAAATGGATGCTACCCTATATTTGACAAAGTTAAGCCACTTAGTCGGTATTCTAGAATTCATCGAGCAGTAAATGTCATAATTGAATATTGATGCGTCGTGTATTAAATTTGTTTTCAAAATTTATTTGTTTATGTTTATTTCTCAAGGCAGAAAATGTAAAAGGTACTCGAAATCGCTGTTCATTCCTGAATACAAATGCCATTTCTGTTGACAGTTTAACTAGCTGTGTTCCCATGTATCCTTGCACATAATCGTGTACAGTTGAGCCTCCGTCCTCCTCTCCTCATGTTCTAGGTAGCTTGTTTGATATGTGGGTAGATGGATGGAAGCTATTGGTGGTGGTTTAGTCATATAACTCCTTGGCTGTCATCATTTTGTGGGCTGTATCACAGTGCTTAGCTTACTTGGAGCCTTGAAGGCTATACACATAGAGAGATACCAGTGCCACACCTTATCTGTGCACGCTACCACACGTAAATATACCAGTGCCACACCTTATCCGTGCACGCTACCACACGTAAAGATACCAGTGCCACACCTTATCTGTGCACGCTACCACACGTAAAGATAACACTGCCACACCTTATCCGTGCACGCTACCACACGTAAAGATACCAGTGCCACACCTTATATGTGCACGCTACCACACGTAAAGATACCAGTGCCACACCTTATCTGGCACGCTACCACACGTAGAGATACCAGTGCCACACCTTATCTGTGCACGCTACCACACGTAAAGATACCAGTGCCACGCCTTATCTATGCACGCTACCACACGTAGAGAGATACCAGTGCCACACCTTATCCGTGCACGCTACCACACGTAGAGAGATACCAGTGCCACACCTTATTCGTGCACGCTACTACACATATAGATACCAGTGCCACACCTTATCTGTATTAGATATGAATGTAGGCATGAGTTTTTAGATGATTTCGGCGTCACATAAGATTGTTGCACGCTCTTTTATTTTCAAACACTGAATTCTCATATCAATTGAAGGCCTCCCTAGTCAAGTTCATGAGAATTTCGTGTATAGTACCAATCTCTCGTGCACAACAGAGTCGTATCTATTTAAGGCGCCACTTAGTTTTTCTTCTTGTATTGGTGCATTAGAAGAGGGTGAAGAAGTGTTCCATTATGTCTGTTATTCTTGATGACACGAGGACGACAGAATATGACTGTCATGATGGAGTATAGAGCGCACCTGCAGGTTACCATCATCAATCATAGAGCCTTACATGGGTGCTGGCTGAGCGAGCAAAAACACACCCTACCCCCTTCTGTCACTCTTATCCCTTTTGTATATATTTGTTTTAACTCACTTTACCCGTATTCCTATCTTTCTGTCATGGAATTCCACACATCGTGGTTTGCGTATGTTACCATGCTTCTATCCATATCCATCCTACTCTTTACATACAATACTTGGTATAAATTGTGAAAAGTATAACAGACAAAAATGTTATTTTTAATATGAAATTGGAATCGATATTTATCTGCCTTGTTCCTTGTGGTAGCTTATGGAGCTTATTACATGTGGTTTACATTGCGGTGGTAATGACATGAAACGTACTTACTGGTAGAAAGTATGTTTGAGTGATTTATTCATTGAAATACTGTATATAGTTACAAGCATATCCATTACCATAATCAATGACTCGAATTTCAATCATTCTCTTTTGAATGCATTGCCTAACAATTATGATGGTAACAGGGGTTGTATTCGTTTTTCTTAATAAAGGATCTAGACAAAGGATATAATACCTATTCAGAACATGATATGTATGAGCGAAATAAATACCAAAACAAACTTCTCCAATGAGCTTTAGATTCTGCATTTCTACCTGTGTTTGATGGATACGTGATGGATTAGATGAATTTGTAATGCGACAATGCTTCTTTTAGTGAATACAATTAGAGGAGCGCCCTACGGTACTGTAAGAACTTTTTTCTTCTAATTGCACAGTAAGGATCTTGTGGTATTATTCATGGGAAGCATGAGATTGATCGTGCATGTACAGGTCTGGAAGGGATACAACATGCATGGCAATCATATTCGTAGCGTATAAACAAACATAGCCGACAGCGGACAGACAGGGACAGTATTAGTAGTTTAACGGAGAGAAGAGAAAATGTTCTGATACCCTGGGAATAGAGGACATGATACATTAGTCGCTTTGAGCTTTAAGGACAAAACAAACAACTAAATTGATCACGATCAAAGCAGGAATATAGGCACATAATACTTTTCAAATAACGAACTTTGAGGGATACGTTTTTAAGCGACACTTACGTCAAGCTAAGCGACACTGGTAGGTTCTGGTAGTGGAAAGGGCATTAAAACACATATTGTGGTGTTCCGTGTATGAAATCCAATATATTTTGATGTAAATTATCTAAAAAGGAACATAGCCATGGCTTCCGCGGCAGACGTGCTGCACTTTAATTTCCTTGGTACAAATTAGCTGTGTACAAGTAGTTGTCCATTGATTTTCCCTCTTTGGTCGCACGTTTAGTTTTTATTAGTTTATTAATAACAGGATAATACATTAAACTAACAATTATTCATTTTTTGTTCGTCTTTCACAGTCAGGAGGAAAAAAGTACTGACAAATTATTGGTGGCAATTTTCCTTTTTTGAACTGAACTCAAACAAATCTGACGTCAATGTTTTTTTTTTTTTTGTTTTTTTTTGTTTTTTTTTGGGGGGGGGGGCTAGGGTTCGTCAACACGTTTGATCAGGCTTGTAGATATAAATCTCTTCGTCTAGCACTTTCTTCCACTATTTTGAATAGATAAGACGTAGGCTATTCATTGAGAACGAGACACATCTCTTTCATTCTTGCACTGGGTGGGTTTCAAGTCATCGTCGTAGATTGATCTTTCACATCTCAATTTGCCTGAAAGCTCGTTCAGCGAATACCTCGTCTTTTATGTTCATTATTGGAGGCTTTCTTACCCTTGCGACATGAAAAGAATGACACCGCTTTCCCACTAATGAAAACAGTCGTCTTGCTTATTTTGTCCCCATGGAACTCTTAACATGCAAAGACATGTTCCCCAAACAGATGTCACAGCATTGCACACAGGAGACTGTTGTGAGTCTGTATAAATACCCCCTAAACGTACGTTTCGCTTAACAGCTTATAATTATGCCAAGTCACGTTGTCTAGCCCAAATCACTATTCGCTTTATCTAAACAATCCGTGTACGATACTGACAACGAATCATGGTGCTAGGCACGTCGACCTAAATGAAGAGACATTAGAGGAACGGAGAGAAAGGATGGATGGGAAATATAATCAATATCATTTAAGCAGGTCAGTGGAAAAGGGAAAATATTTACAACACAAAAAGTTAAGTAAAGGCATGATTGATTATGATTGATAGCGAAAGGGTGACTGAAATTGGAAACCACATATAACATGAATGTATACTGAGAAATATAAATACCTGAATCTGTAAGTGGAATGTCGTTAGATTGAGCATGAGAGAGCAAGGGTAATCGTATCTTCAAGAGATAGAAGCAGTACTATCAATGTCACCGTCTGGTCTTTTCTCTCAAAATGTCTGAACGTTGTGAATGATAATTATGTTACCTAACCTGCCCAAATCACTGTATCATTGAGACTCTTGTTGGTAATGTCTATTTCTAAATAGGAAGACGTAAGAAGGAAGGAATGTGCAGACAATGTAGTTACTATAAGGCCTAATGAAAAAAACATGTTGTATTGCCCTTTGCGACCAACCCGAAAATCTTGAAATCTACGGTCGGCCTTTTAAAAAGGTCTTTTTTTAACCGCTTTTCAGAGAAAAAAAAATTATTAAAGCATTCAAAATTTGAGAAATATCAGTCTAAAGAGGGAGTAAAAAGAAAAGTAAAAAAGAAAAAGAGAAAAAGACCTCCGACCGACCGACCCATGATTTGGCATCTACAGGGCAAAACAACATCTTTCTTTTTTAAGGCCCAACGTAGCAATTATAAGTAATATCTGAAGGAAAGACTGTGGTATAGAAGGATACAGTCTAAGGGAACAATGCAGCCAGAAAACAAGAAGCATCCAAAAAGGTGAGGCAAAAACAGGACGTGTTATTTAGTGAGTGAAAGGTAAGTGATAGAGAACGAGCGAGGGAGAAATGATGGGGGTAAAGAAAAGGTTGAGGCAAAAGGAATGAAGACAGAGAAAGATATAGATATGTTAGTGTTGGATAAAAGAGAATAGGATGAGAAGAGGGTATCGGGAAGGAGGCAGGCTAGAAAGAGGATGCATCGGAAGGGACCCATTTCAAGCCATCAATTTAGAGCGAGGCGTCACCTAAATTGGCGTACGTACGGTTGCCCTCGAGGCAGAAGACGGTAATGCGGAATAGTCAAAAGCGACTTCTGCAATTCCATGTGTGCCTCAAGTGATTTGAGACATCAAGTTAGATACTAAAAGTTGTATGCATCTTGGGGCTAGAGTGTGTTCAATATGAGTCCAATCTAAGGGGTTATGGTGAAAGCCTGTAGACCCCGACATGTAGTCCTCGTCTGATGAATCTCCATCTATTTCATAAGACTGACAGCATAGTGTTTCTTGCATCGATGTTAAACTTATCACTCTTTGCTCTCTTTATATCCCCTGTGATGTTGTTCTAATTATAAAATACAGTTAGGGATCCTCTCGCAAACTATGAGCCCCCTCTTGTCATAAAGCACCAGAGTGTACGGAAGATATAGTTTAATTTATTTTGTTTTAATATCAGGCAGACAGGACAACTGTTTTCTAGGACAGGTCGGCAAGATACATTGACTGAGGTGTGAGCCTTATCTCACTTCCAGTAAGTGCACTTGTATTGTAACCCGTAGACTACGGTCAATATTTTCTCAGCAAATTTAGAAGTTCATGTTTTCTTCAAAATTATTCCGCTCTACCTACAAAGCAAATATGTACCGTGGAAAAGCGCTCTGAATATTGGAAAACACGGGAACGGGGGAAGGGGAGAATGATGCAAGGAAGAATGGTGGAAAGGTAGAGTCGAGGGGAGAGAAGGGATGATAGAGAGATAGTGAGTGTTTAAAAGGGAGAGAGAGAGAGAGTAAATAAAGACATAATGGGAGAGAAAAGGAAAAGAGAACCAGAAAGAGAGAGAGAGAGAGAGAGAGAGATGGAAGGGGAGGTTGGAAGTATGCGGAAAGGGAAAGAGGGGGGTGAAGAGGGAATTAGTTTAGGATACAGACAATGTATATGAATAATAATATTTATTCATAATCGAAATAGATAGTGGTACAAATAGATCATGATTATACAGACATATATCACAATATAGAATACATGGCCAGGACAATAGATTTGACAAAGCAGGGCATACCATATACACATCAAACATACAGTTGCGCAGGTACGATACATATAGTTCAATGAGATGACCTAATCGAGAGAAAGACACATTTAATTGAATTTGTCGACAATTTGGTTTAAACATTTAGTTACTGTTCGCTTTTCAGTGTACATGTTTTTGTTTCTATTTTTGCCTTTGCCATGTTAATGTTATTATTATGATACACAGTTTTGTTGTTGTTATGATTCAAACTTATTCATAACTGTTATTAACTGATATTAACTACGAATGATATAACCTAATATTATTTAAATATAGACAAAAAAACATGTAGAATATATGATAAAAAGATGCTGTGAATAGGAGAAACGCAGAAGGATGCGAATACACATGACTGCAGGGCCCTTAGGCTGCATCGCTTTATAAACGGCTGTCATCATTTTAAAATTATATCTATCGAATTGAGAAAGTGGTCCCGTTCGTATACTCGGGTCCTACGAGGCGATAGAGTTAAGTAACATTCCCTAGCTATCTAAATAACCTCCGGTTGCCCATGCGAGAGTGAATCATCCAATCATGTATACATCGATGGAGAGAAATAAAGGTTTCACCTTTTCTGCATCGATCACTCTTATACAGGTGAAATTCAGATTGTATGTGTATCAGCCTTCTGCGCCACATATTTTTATCGTCAGCCTTGTTTAATTTATCACTTTACGTTTTGTGCTTTTCCTATACCCCTCTTTTCTTATGTCTTAATTTTACTTGTCATCGGTAATCAGTTGTATAAGCTCCATCCTAGATGCAATCTGAATATTGACATTCAATTTCATCTATCTGTACAGTCACCTTTAGCAATCAGCCTTTTATAAGTGAAGTTGATATAATAATGTGCTTTTTATTCAACCAAAAAGTGTTATCAGATATGACATATTATGTTTAGGAATGTTACTATCCAATGAGTATTGCACTTGCCCATCGATGAAAGCTGACATTTTTAAAGCATGTCTGCCTTTTCATTTTTTAATCCTGATTGCAATGAATTAAAGTGTCTGTTTTATTTATTTAAACACAGTCAACATGATACACCCTCTTTGGTTTATATACACCTAGTGGTATAATGAGTTATAGTTTGTCTCTTACTTGGTAGGAATTCTCTACACCATTGGTTTAGCTTACCAATCGGCATTGGAACGGTGCTGTCTCGATGTCTCTTTGCTTGTAGTTTATGTTACATAAATTCCTCTATAAAAAAAAAAAACCCACAGTTTTCATGGATATCATTGTAAATGTTTAGGTTGCCGGGAAAGGATCTCCATGCATTTCACATTTTACGACTGTTTCATAATTCATGTTGAAATGTTAGTGTTGACTATCAGCTATGGGTTCGATATCACAGGTTGAGGAGTGTTCATTGTATTGAAACTATGCTCATGAAAGGCGTATTCATGTAATGGTTGTCCTTAATTTTAAATGGTTATTTTCTTTGAAAACAAATATTTGAAGTTTAATTTCCTACTGAAGGTATCTCTCCCTGCTAGAAATAAAGTTGTTATTTCAGGATGGAGTGATTAGATCTTCTTCACTTTAAATTGCTCTATGATTGACAGACACTTTCTCAAATTGTCTATTGTCAAACGCTGAGTCGATGAAAGCTGGATATTTTCGTCAACTTAAAGGAGTTTGCCCCCAAACTGATTCTTATAACGGCAGGCCGGCATGTCACTTCATTAGTATGCACACCCTTTGTGGTGGTTCGTATTCAAATGCTGAGATTGTGATCAAGAATATTAGTAGATTATGAGCCGCTAGCGAGAACTTGTGTTAGACAAGTGTGGAAGGCAGGGAGGGTTTGAAACTCACCAAGTTGATATTTTGTCGGTATTGTTGTCGGCAGATTCGTGTATTGAAGACATCTGTAGCCATTGTTGAATACAAGAATTAGACCTACTTAATATATCCCTGTATAATCTAAAAGTTTGAAAATCCGTGTCCAAAGTTGGTCAGACATCCCCACCCTCTTTCTAAAATATTCTTGCTATGCCCCTAGATCTACTGAGGAAGTGTCAGTACGTCAATACTGGAGCCGCGTTTTCTTGGCGTCAAGGGAAAACGTGAAGTTGTCCCGAAGCAGCATCTAAAGAAAGGATGCTTCCCATACAGCTACCTCCATAGGTCCCTATGGTGTTAAATATGATTAAAAAGATTGGAAAACTTGTTCATTGCGATCAGATGCCATCTGAAAGTACATATTATAATGGGAAAGGAAAGGGAATATTGTGTGCACTTGTTTTGGTCTCTTATTACACGGGTGTGATGGCGTCATGTTTAGTTGTGAGAAACGAACGGTGAGAAGAAACAACGATGAAGAGTATTTGTGATACGATGAACGGGAAATATATTAGTATGTGTATCAAACTGAAGAAAGAGAGAAGATAATTTGGATCATGCTATTGTAATAGTAGTAGCATAAACGAAAATAAAAACAATCTGCTATGATGATTTCATTACAATATTGGCCAAATCTGACGATTTCGCTCTAGTGTCATATGCCTTGTTCGTACGGTTATCTGTCTAAATAGATCTTCAAGAAGTTTCCGATCTGATCACTTGCTCAGAAAAGGTTTCATAGTATCCAATAAACTCACAATGTATAATTCTGTTGCATTAAAAACTCTCACCCATTATCCCCTTCTCCTTAGCCTTAGCAGACATATTATGCTTTCATTATTATGATCTGTTTTAGGAGGATGTTTGCCTGTTTGTTAGGTTGATCGATGCTTTATTGAAAGATTAATTGATGAATGTATTATAGGTCAGTTACATACTGGATTGGCCCGGTGTATTTCTTTTCTCATCAATCATTGTGACAATTTCGAAGGAGAATAATTGTTTGATCATGTCCCGTGCAGCTGATAAACCTACATTGCTGTCGTTATGTCTTCATTACTTTGTTAAATCGTTTGTTGCTCTCTTTTCCATCCTATATCGCCTTATCTGTTGGATTTCTTTGATCCCTTTGGGTCGCTATATTATATCTTAATGTATTTTAAAGTACTCCCTCCTCCAAGAGGAGAGATTTCAGCTGTCATTATCCATTTTGCGTATAAGATGAGAGCTGATTACGTTTGCAGCTGTTTCATATATCATTGATGTTCATTAAGGATTTTATTTTATTCGTAATGACTCAAAACAATTATTTGTTTCTGTTGATAAAAGTCTTATTTCTATGATAATTAGTTTTAAATGAAATTTGTCCACATTATATATTTCTTCTCCTCGTACTTCATCGTCAATAAGCCACATCTCATTAAATATTATTCATTGGTATCATGACGCCTACAACACGATATAACCTTGTAAGTTGAACCGAATAAGATCCGGCATTCTGAACATATTGTCTGACGAAAACTAAAAGCTAATTTTCCACTGCGAATAAGATCTCTGTTACAAACGTCTAGCGCTGAATTTGTCAAGTAATTGATAGTTGTCACGCTGCATTGTTTTACATCCGAGAATCCACCCAAATGTCACGTACAGGGAGACAATTTAGTGACTGCAACACGTAGCTGTATTACAGGGTCGTCTTTAGGTTACATGCCCACATACTATTCCTCGCGTAAGTGGATGAAATGAATTGTTCTATAATTATATTACACGCCATGTCGTTTCTCGTTTGAATTTTACGTAATTACAGATTATTTTTAATATGGCGTGAGTTATATCGTGACGTATGAAGGGACGCATAGGATGACGTATCCGTTTCAATTTCGGTGGCGGGGGGGGGGGGGGGGGGGGGGGGGGGGCTCTCTTTCACCCTTTTTGTGAAAGAAAAAAACCCATCATACTCCAATCTCACCCATTCCAGAGCTCCCTCCACCACGTCCCCTCACTACCAGCTGGGCGAGTTTGCGCGGCTTTTAAAACTAGAGAAATACGAAAATTATGTCCTGAAAAATCGGAGGGTCTTCTTCCTTTATGGCAATTCTATATAATCAGACTACAAATTCTCTCCTGTTTTCAATATCGTCCACATAATTTGAAACCGCAATCATGACAATAATTGAGATCACCTATTTTATTGAGTTTTCTTCTCTTTTTTTGTCTTTTGTCATCAGTAAGTCATCCGTAGAAGACATGTTATTAAGATGTATTTTCCCTTTGTTGATTTATTTGATCTCGATTTCTCGTTTATGATCAAGTCTCTATATACACAAATCTAGTTTTTCAGAAACAATACAGCATCAGTGTCGGACCATGTATACTTTTACAAGATACTCCGTGTAATGAATACTTAAACAAACACAATTATTAACATTGGGACAAATATTATTACAGCTATTATTTCGTTACATACCTGCACTTATGCACTTTGGTTTAATATGCATGGAGTTGAATACACATAATATTGCTATTACGAATAGTTGCAGATTCTCTCTTTTTATCGTTTGTCTGTTGTCTGTGTTTCAGTTTGCTTGACATCAATTATTCTTCAATGTGTCTTGCTAGAATCATTTACCTTTCTGGGCTTCCAATGTCCATCATGGAAAACAATAATAATGTAACGTCTGTATACTAAAGCCATTTAAATATTTTGTAGGTTTTTGTAAAACAATATATTGTTAGAATATAACAACCGTCTGTATATTCATTACACTACCTCCCCCCCCCCCCCCCCCCCTTCATTGCTATTACTGGGAAAAAGAAATGAACCTTTCTTTATATACTCTTCCTAATACTGAACCCACTCACGAACCAATGATGCTACCCCCCCCCTCTCTCTCTCTCTCTCTCTCTCTCTTTCTCTCTCTCTCTCTCTTTCTCTCTCTCTCTCTGATGCATTCTCAGTGATCCAAATGCCACAAATAGAGACCCAAATCCTTCATCCTAAGACGAAAAGAACAGCAAATCAATAAAGATATGAGCGTCATGCCAAAATAGATTTCACGGGTTCGCGCCTCCACAAGTCCAGATGGAGAGCGGTTAGCTAAATGCATTTAGTTATCTTTTATCGGTCTAGAAAACTCTTTCAAGATGATGAAGGTAGAGATGCATGGTGAAAGGGTGACCTGTCGATATTGAGATGGGTCCGTGGAGATTAAAGAGTAGCGTAATGTGATTTAGAACAAGTGCAATCGATTTGATTGGTAGAAAGATGAATTCACACCATCATGCGTTGGCTTTCTAGTTTAAAACGTAGCTTTCGTGGCTTTCATGGCTTTATCAGTGTAAAATGGCAACCAAACTTCACTTGCTGGGTTGTGTGTGCGGCTCACTGGTGATTGTGATATGGTAGTTTGGTTCATTAAGAGCTTCACGCCATGGTGATGTGAATACAGCGTGCTGGCAATTTGCATCCATTGTAGCAATTACATTAACGTACCTCTTCAATTTGTATCCACTGCCACTACCAGATTGTCTGGGTGGTTTTAGTACAATAGAGTCCAATTGATGTGTATTGAGAAGATGTCAGATCGTAGCTCCTCCCAAGCCCAAGGTTTCTCATGTATTTAGGATTGCTTTGATGAGACTTTCAAGCCTTTACTTCCTTTTCTTTCGATTTTTTAATGTTATCCTTAAATTCCCTTATTTGTTCATCCTTTATCTCTCTCTCTCTCTCTTCCTCCCTCTTTCCATCTCTACCTCTCTTCCTACATATAACGTTACAATGAACTCTTTTATTTAATCTCTCTTCAAATGTAAATGATTTGATACCGATCATAAAGCATTATTATGCTTGTATTTAGGCGTTTTCCTAAAAACCCTTCAGCCAGGAGCTGTTTCTCTTTCATCGTGGTATCTGGTAACTCCTCATCCACAATGAGCATTCTTCATCTTCATTTTTCTTCTCCCTATACTAGCATTTTGTCATCTTGTCATGTAGGCCCCCAGCCTGTATACCTGACAGTTCATGATTTATTACATGCGTCAATCAGAGTAATGCCAGCAGACATTGTAAATCATCATGAGCATAATGATCACGCTGCTTGTTTGATTAATTTCTCTTCATTTGTACAAACAATGTGTTATCATTGTTACCATTCCTCATCCAGATTGAGTATGATTGCAAACAAAATGTGACATGTTTCACATTTCACGAAATTTATGATAGAATTCGTTAAGGTTGATGATTATTTAGTGATTTTGCATTAATCTGGATACTAAAAAACATGACATTTTCTGTTCATTGTCAGACAGTTTAGAGGAATATTGATCTTTTATTTTATCGTTTAAAAGAGAAATAGAAAACGAGTGAAGAGAGACAAATAGCGAAGGGCGAAGTGAAAATAGAGGGCGGCAAGGACATGGAAAGGGAAGAGAAGGGAGAAAGTACACAGCGAGAGAGAGAGAGAGAGAGACAGACATAGAGAGGAAGAGAGACACAAAGAGACAGACAGACAGACATACAGACATAGAGAGGAAGAGAGAGAGAGAGAGAGAGATAAAAATAAGATAAACATTGTTGAAGAGACATTTCATTTCAGTTGTTACGCAAAGGCTCTACTTTTATAATCATTATTCTTTTTCCATGCAGAGTTTGTTTGAGAGACTACAATTTTCAGTTATAGTAGAATCAAATATCTGCATTGTTTTGTCGATAAGATTACATTGTACCTTGACTAAATTTCCTCGTAATTTGTCAGTGCATTGATGTGAAATATTATTAATTCAGTAATTCAACATGTTATTTAGTTGAGCTCGTAATATTCACACCAGTTCTTTTCCATTTTCATTCTAATTTACAGGAAAGCTGAACAAAAGATATGGGAGAAATTTCAACACAGCATAAACCGGTACGAGATGTATTCATATAACAACTCCAAGATAGATGACCTTCTACAGTATCTGCGTTCAGAACCCATGTATGAAGTTGGTAAGTTCGATTACCTCTTGACGAGATCGGTGCATTGCAATACGGCAGTTATAACAATTGGCTTTTTGTTTAAACATTTAAATGTGGTCGAGCACAATTGATGATCCCAAACAAATATTGATGTTTTCTACATAAATAGCGAGTGTTTACCTCTGTCAGTGGGTTTTCACAATTTTGTTTCTAAAACATTTTATCTGCTTGCCCATGCGCATTCATTAGCTATACAATAATATTTTTCGCTTTTTGGTCTTCAAACATGGCTGCTTGTAACCTTGTAAGTTCTATCACATTTGTCTTTTCTTTGGTTTTACCACTATCGAACTTTAGGAACGTCTGTCAACAAACTTTAAAGAGAAGGTTGAGTTCTGGGAAGATGTGAACAATAATGAGCATTATCATTGTTATTATGCAAGTTTGGAAGAACATCAGATAATTTTTCCCCCTGAAATGCATGGCTCTTCACATGCCTTCATATTCTAAATATGACATGTAAAAGCTTGAAAATGAGGCCCGATTTTTATGCCACATGTAATAGCGTAGTCCCATATACATCTTTCTGTGTACAGTGCTTGTTACCTTACCAACTAAAATTCTATTTCATTTTGAAGACCTGGCCCTTGTACGTGAGACGGCCAGCGCAGCTATCGGGCGATGGAAGAACTTAATTTAACTTAATTTAGGAAATTTGAATTAATCTTGATCTATATAAGGAGACACGAACGAACGAGCTCTACCAAGGCTGGGCCACATTTCGTATCATTTTGATGACTTCAGAACCTTGCAGTAACACACCAATACTTGTATGCTATAGTTTCACAACTAGTTTATTAGAAGTGCCAAAACAAAAATTGATTGAGGTTGAAGTGCCAACCTGTATGTTCGGTGACTGTGTTGCGATGGAGCGTAGCGACCGAGCCGATACCGGGACGGGTCCAGGGGGCGAAGCCCCGGAAGCTAGTGAATTTCAGTGTTTTTTTAAGGCCCAGATGTGGCATTTTTAACACCTTTTTGTTCCATAAAACATCAATCATAATTTCATATTGATGTGAAATAATTGGTATAATTCCTGGCTAAAATCTACACTGGAAGTTAATTTATATGTAGTTATTTTGGTGCAATAAACACGGAAAATGTCAAAATCAAATGAAAATAAAACATACAACATGGCTTGCTTACATTTTGGGCTCAACTTTTTGATTTTGCTGAGTTTTTAAATTTTAAAATATATTTTTTGAAATTTTTTCTTTAATTTTTAATTTTTATATACTTTTTATTAATTTTTGGGAACAGCCGTGCGCCACTCCGACTGACCGCAAGCGCCACAAGTGGCGCGCGCGCGCCGCCAGTTGAGAAGGCCTGCGAGTATAGATGGTCAATCTTTTCTGATCGATTCCACACCGTTTCGTTCACAATGCAACCACATGACCAGAACTCAACTTTCTCTTTAAATCAAGGGAAGCTTTTTGCGTGGTCGTTGCATTTTAGTTGGTATTTGTTGTCTGCGAATTAGGTACCACCCTACCTCCATTCCAAAGAAGCTACCAGTTTGTAGCAGTTTTAGCCTCTTACCAGTTTACCTGCAACCGTCAGATACTTGCATATAATAGCCTATACTCGCCTTCGTTCAGTCAATGAAGGTCGGTGATAGCTGATTCTTGAAGCCTGAATCTAATAATGCAATTGGTTAGTGTTAAATCGACCCTAATGATACATCGATGAGAGCTTATTAAGATGTAGTGCTGTGGGTGAGCGTGCGTGATCATAAACCTGCCCTGTATCTGCAGTAGATGCCCATATTATTAACATCGGATATCCAAGCTGAAGAATTAAATTAAATTGGATGTTTATGCTACGGTCACAAAGGTTCATACGAACGATAATTTCATACGAATCTCCCTGTTTTTCCATTGTCTGAAAATCGTTCGTAGGGCGTTCGTAGCAGTTCGTAATGGCATTTGTGACCTAGGCTTTTAGCTTTGTTGGTCTGACCTGATGAATAAGAACGCTACAGATGGATGAGGCGGGGGTTCATAATTGAAATAACGAGTGAATGAAAAGACGACTATCAGCTGAAAGAGAATGAAAAAAAAATGAGAGGATTCGTTTGAATATGAAGAATAACAAATATCGTGTGATGTTTCAGCTGTTCATTAACATAATGCCTGAGGTGTATTGTGTATAGATATAAAGACGTCTTTTTTATGATTTTTTTTTCGTAAAGAAAAAAGGAAAAAAAAGGAAAACAGATAGAGAGGGGGAGAAGCAAAGCAAGCTGCAGTTTTCTATTAGTGTTCCATAAAGTGGTTACCGCAGCTAAGAAAGCCAAGGGGTTCGTTTTGTGATGAAGACATGAGTTTGAGGTGAGGTGGACGAGGAATGGTATATGCATACATATTATTAGTGGAAGGGTTTGTCAGGCGACATTGAAAACTCAAGTAGGTATGGTAAAGATAGTCAAGCAGCACTGTCGAGTGATGTGTACCATTCCTGCGATGCCCGTGGCGTGGTCCACTTCCACATAGCAATTTCAGCGGTCATTTTCTTTGACATCCAAAAGAGGCATCAGAGTCAAGTGTTCTGCATCTTAAGCTGGACATACAAGAGGCGCTAAAGTCTTGATTTTCACGGTATATGATGGAGGTGTGGCGTATATACTTGTCAATCCTGATAACATGCTAGATGACTGTTTAACCAGACTTCTGGTTGTGATGGCAGTTCCTTAGATTTGCACTTCATTTATGTGCAGTATGTATATCTCGAATAATAAGAATAATGATGTGTTTGCACTAACACTCTCATGCCTGTGACGAGTTTTTGTTTCATAAACATCCTATATCTTCAAGCTATAGAACTGTCCTTATATCATTCTGTACTATATGAAAGGGGGGGGGGTGTTCCAAATGTTTCTGCTCCCAAACTTCATTACCATGCCTATATCTCTTTCTCGTCTGCCTCTGCACCCTCTCTCTCCATCTCTCTCTATCTCTCTGTCTATTCCATTCTCTGCCTGTCTCCGCCTGTCTCTCTCCCTCACCCCCTCTCTCTCTCTCCCTCTCTCACACTCACACTGATTCTCTGTCTTTCTACTCAGCAGTCCATGGAAGTCAGTTCTTTCTCCGGTATATTTGCGATGTCTTCTCAATCGATGATTAAGGGAATAATTAATAATTCGAGAACACATTAATAACCACCTCCCCTCTGTTCCGTACCATGAACACAAGAAACCAATCTGGTCCAATCTTGCTTGTTGTTAATAAGTACGATTTAAGATGTAGGCACTCCCATTTCCCCCAATCTATGTTAAAGACAATCCCATATAAATTGTATTTGTATTTATTAACAAACGTCATTCACATGATACATGAATATTATGTTTTACAAAATTGAGATAGTAAGGTCACTTATTTTCTAGGATACGTACTGTCGAATTCCACTATTCTTATCATGGGCATTCTAATATCCCGCCTATCCTCCCTTTGTATAGCTTTCCTCAGAATCATTGCTTCCCTTATTTCTTTCTTCACTCACTCTCTCTCTCTCTCTCTCTCTCTCTCCCTCTCACACACACACACACACACACACACATCAATTTATCTCTCTTTCTCTTCTTGTATTTCCTGAACACAGCAGTTCACACTTATTACTTATATCTAGATATATACTTTCTTTTCAAATTTTTCTCAGAACCACCCTCTAATCCCTTTTTCGCTCTCAATTTCCAAATCGTTCGCGTCTCTGTCTCCTTGCCTCCCTCTCTATTCACCAACAGCTATTGTGTCTATATCCCGCCCGTATGGTATGTTTATTTAAAGATCCATTTACTGCAATTCAAGAATTTGGCGCCTTTTATTAGCTTGTCTCCACTGTATCGCCTAACGTTTCAATAACAAGCGATGTCGCCTGGATGGAAGAATTACCGGTGCCCCATCTCCGTTGAACTCGTTATGAATGCCACCCCTACAACGGATATTATTTTACAATAGCCTGGATTAGAGGCCCGATGGAAGCTGACATGCCCTATCCATCAAAGTGAATCCATAATTATTAGTATCTGAATGCTTTCGTGCATTGGTATCAGTTAAATTATGGGACCCGACATTCTTTTTTTGATTGCCTAATTTTCATCTAACTCATCCCCATTCTCCGCTTCGAGTTCCGGTGGGAAGTTTAAATCTTTTCACATCTTCTCTCGTTTTTGGTATGCAAAAATAGAATGTTTGTTACATTAGAATCTGTATTTTGTTATTCGTAGATTTTTGTTATATATTCAAAATGAAGTACATACTTTCTCTTTCATGTTTATAAACATACCACGCAGACTGTCTTAGAATATAGAGAGCGACTGGATTGGCGAATTCAATGATATAATTGTAACTAAACATTTAGATTCAGTTTAATTTACGTAAGATATAAATTGTATTTGAAATCAACACATGGGACTTACCTCTCCCTCTCCTTCACATAATCTCTCTATGTCTCTCTTATTCCCTCGGCACTCTCTTTTCCCCATCTATCCTTACTGCGTCACCCCCTTGCGATGATGAATTATTGTGTTTAATCTATATCTATTATTCCCAATGTTTCCTTGATATTCATATGGGAACGCATAATGTTTGTAAGATTATTATGCTAGGCACCGTCTTGACTCACAATCTCCATCTCATATCAGCTGCAGATATCAAATTATTCAATCTCAAACCAAGGTCAAGGATTCATAAGTCATGTTCACATTCTGATTTAAGCTACATGAACCTGAACCAGTTCTCTTCTTGAGTGTGAAGAGGGTTCGCATTGAAAGAGAAAATAATCTTGACCATCACTAAAGGTGGACACTGTTGGTCATTACTATAGTGTTTATAGAAAACTACCTCAGTTTGTAACTAAGGACTATGTTGTGGATGCGTCGTGTAACATTGGAGAGACAAATGCTTGCTCAACTCACATATCCCTGCTCAAACTGAAAATAAGAACCCGTCGTGAATTAGGATTGTAAGTGAATTACACATGCATTTCTAACAGCCTAATAGGATCATTTGGGTCTGTCTTCCATGCGATGCATTCATGAGGAACAGTTATTGGCCCTCTGCATCATTTCAAAGAAAACACACCTATGGTCTTTTATCTCGTGTGCTGTGATTGGTTATATAGACCCTCTGCATCGTTTCAAAGAAAACACACCAATGGTCTTATATCTCGTGTGCTGTGATTGGTTATATAGACCCTCTGCATCATTTCAAAGAAAACACACCAATGGTCTTATATCTCGTGTGCTGTGATTGGTTACCCATAGAACAGTTTATTCTCCAGAAGTACAAGAATACCTAAAACACAATATTTTTTAGCTCCCTTCTTTCCCTGTGCTCCTTACTATAATAGTCTCACGTTTAAATATTCTCACTCTTTTTATCTCACATTATTTCTCTATTCCAGTCGTCTATAAATTATAGTGGAATTTCCTGTCTCTCATTACTCCTCATTGCTCTTTTTTATCTCTCTTTTCTCTCTTTTTCTTATTTCACTTTTCTAACTAATTTGCAATTATATTTCCTTGTCTATTTTATTTCAATCTCTCGCATTCACTCTTTCTCTCATTTGTGATATTTCATCATAATCTTTCATTGATGAAGTATGGGGTCGCAACCTGTCATTAACATCCTATCCTATACGATTTGATTTGATGCTAATTATAGAATCAACTTTTAAACTTCTGGCAAGAAATTTATTTCTCATGTTAATTTTAATTTATTTTGTTCTTTTATTTTTTTAATTTCAGATGAGAAGTCAGGAGGTACACAAGTGAAGATGGTCCTTACATTTCGAGATGGTGGTCAGAGTCTGATGAAACCATGGAGGTGAGTAATAAGAGTTGAGAACGTAACGGATACCAAGAACCAAAACACTATTGCTTGTATGGTTTTAGAGAATATTTGTATCCATACAATTATATCTATGTTGTGTTAAACGTGTAGCATGCAACCTCCGGTACAGAAAAGGGTTTTGATTTATTAAGTTACAATGCAAAATTAAAGCTATTCTTCTTTAAAAAAATGAATTGGATATATTATATTTATAATATTAATTTAGTTCAAGTTCAATTTCTGATCAGCCTCAATTATTCACTGTTACGTAGAAGTTACTATCATAATATATCCAAAAGGTTATATTTCCTTTAAGTAATGTCGACCACGCAATCAAACCAACAGTCGTTTCGTAAAGGTTATTAAAACAGCGCCTAAATATGAAATCGATGTTGAAACCCTGTACGATTAGCCACGTTGCATCATTGATAGATATACGTGTTTCATAAGATGTTCTCATGTGGCTCAGGCAATGTCAATATGAGAAATTCTTTTTGTTCATTATTAATACTTTATGATAATGCAATTCCGTTTCACGATGTAGACAGATACTCGGTTGATGTTCAGGTTTTCAGGAGAAGAGCCTAATATAGTGCTTTAAAAGAAAGTTGAAACTTCTTTAAGTGGAATATGGTGTCTGTATGTGAGAGACATTCCTGATTCTGTGTACGCCGTATATTAGACCGAAAACTTCAGTCTCTCTAATCGTCGGTTGTTCCACTGAGACTACGTCTGGCTCCACTAGACCTCCGATTATAGAGACTGAAGTCTGGGGACCTCTTTCTGTGAGGCACTGTACGGAACAAATGGTTCGGTTCGACCGGACCGCGATGAATGAGATATGCAACGAGATTTTCACTCTTTACATCCTCATAACTGCTGCAATTACAACACAAATTAAAAATAACATATATATAGCTTATTTGACTTACGATAGCTTGCTCATTTAGATCCTAAATTAATGATTAATCCGAGAAAGTCTCGTCGTCAACATTATTCGTCTTGGTTTTAGTTGATGAATATTCATTTTTTCTTTTCGAACGTCCAATAGCTACCGTAGCTTTGTACGAGTCGGCCCAGCTTGACCAACGAACTCCCACGAAACGAGTGCTCTGATTGGCCATTTGGCTATGTTTTGGTAGGTGGACCCGGAAATATATCGGCCGCCGGGTAATATTTCGAATGCATGAACGTACCGTTTCACAGTTCGGAAATACAAATTGGATAATTCATATAAGTAAGTCCGTAAATTATACATTTAATATTAAGTTATCAAATTTTGATAACTGTAATTAGGACAAATGACATACCGACCTAATTTACATCTGATTTAGAAATCAGAAAATTAGATCTAAATAAAGAAAATCGGGGAGAAAATGTTTTGACATAAAAAGCTGCCATTGTTGGCTATAGCTACCCCCACGGTACGAGATCTCTGGGTTGCCATCTGTATTGGGGAATGACAACAAATGTCAGTTTTATTAAAGAAATGACCCAAATCAGATGGTTATTGCTGTCTAGCCGTATATATGCTGTATTCGTGCGTGTGTGGTTTCTGATCTTATTCTGATGTGAAGCTACGAGCAATGCAAGGCGCCACGAGGATTAACCAAAACAAAAATAGGTATCCATCCAACGGTATATACAGTCCAGATAGGGTGAACGAATATGCAAACTTACTGATAATTGGCTTCCCTTCACCTCCTTCAACTTCTTTCTTTTCGTCTCTCTACTACTCTTTGTATGTCTATCTGTCTGTCTCTCTCTCTCTGTCTCTCTGTCTGTCTCTCTCTCTCTTTCTCTCTGTGTGTGTCTCTGTGTATTCTCTCACTCTCTCTCTCTCTCTCTCTCTCTTTGTTGCCCCTCTTTTCCCTCTATTCTCCCTCTTTGTGTCCCCTCGTCCTACTTACTACCCTTCTTTTCCCCTCTATTACTTTTCCTTTACCCCCCTCTTTCTTTCTTTCTTTTTTTCTGTCGCTCTCTCTCTCTCTCTCTCTCTTCTCTAGCCCAGTCACGTGCTATCGTGATGTTTTTATATAATTGAATTGAATTGAATTGAACTGGGTTATTGATTAAAACCATTCAAAATACGATCAAAATAGCAACCAAAGCCTGAATTTACAAACAATCTAAAATTATCCTAGTTACACCAACGTGATCGACACTAGACCGAACACATAGTTACATTATTATCCGAAAATGGCCCAGTTCCGAAGCCATTTGGCGTATTGATTCGGGAAAATTTCGGGTATAGTACAGGAATATATCGCTTCGGGTCTGAATCGGCTTGACAACCATAATATATGGGACAATGAATTGAACACAATCCCGTTTCTAATTTTACTTCATCTGCCTTTTAGATGCGACTTGTAGCCACCTCTCCCTCGGCTCACAAATCATATAAGACGATTGATATGAGTATCAGGGTATTATCAGATGGAGACGTACTTGAGTTGAAGAAGAATCTATTTATTAAACGTTTGTTCTATCAAGATGGCTATTTGTCTTAGGGTCTCGCTAGGGGATTATCCTAGAGAGAGATTAGGTAAAGCTTAAGCCATGTCTGCAACCATCGTGTCTCATCGTGATTCTCGTCATCCTACAACCTTCCACTTTATCTCTATTCTTATCAAGAATTCCTCTCAATTATACCTCAGTCTCTTTTTGTTTAATCAAGTATTTTACTTTCTTCACGATACAAGAGCCAAAGCGTAGATCGTTCCCTTAATTTAGACCTTTTTCACCTAACGTGTCGAAGATAAGTTATGATACGCTTATCAATAAAGAACAATGGTCAGGATGGTAGCATCTGGAGAATATAGTTCACAGACAATACAACTGTATTGGAAGGATCCATGGTATGCGTGATTGGAGCAGTCAGCTGGTATGCCTAGGATGACGTGGGAAAAATTAGAAAAGTGGTATCAAAAGTTGTGATAGGCCTATTCCACAAACGATATCTGATAAGTAGTAGCGGAACCAGGATTTAATAATGAATAGTTGCGAGCTTTATTTGCTTGCACTGTCAGGAGGTGACTTAAAATGGCGACGTGAGGCGCAGGGGCTTTGAATGGGTGGGCGACACATGCCCCTCAGTCTCCCCTTCACCTATTGCAATTAACAAATATTTCTGTGAAAATTGTAATATACCTAATCTTAAGTCATCTTGGTTGGAGAAATCTACTAGCTAAATTATTGCACCGGAGGCGCGATGGCTTAGTGGTAGAGCAGTAATTGTCTCCTAACCGAGAGGTCTCGGGTCCGAAACCAAGTTGATGCGTATTGCATTGAGGAGACGCAATAGTTCAGTCGGTAGAGCAGTGGTCTCGTAATCTAGTAAACTGGGTTCGAAACCAAGGCGATGCGCTAGTGCCCTTTGGTAAGGCATTAATCCTCATCATCAGGTCCCTCGGAGAGGACCTAAAGCCGTCGGCCGTCTGGTTGCTTACTTACAAGCATTTATGCTTTCTTAGCAGTCAGGTAAAACAAACACACCATTATAATTTCACTGCAAGTATTAGCTATAACCATTACCTAGCTAGTCCACTCCCTGAAATAGGGACTTTTAGATTTGCGCGGACTGATACGTGTGACGTCCATTCAAGGCAGTGCATTAAAAGGACGTCGATCGTAGCAATCCCCATTGTCTTCGTGCGAATCTAAAAGTCCCTATTGTTTCCGTGTCACGCGCCCAATCAACTGAGAAAAATACGCACTCCCAACGCTAAACCAGGGACAGTTGCCTGGTATTCTCACCCTCGGTGTGGGGTGCGTGTAAGGGAGGAGAACATAGATGATTGAAAAATATAAATATATTGAAATGGATAGAATCTGGACTATTAAACTAACACCATGCAAAACACATTGGCCTTTTTTGATCGTTATGAAGGACAAGGTTTGGTGGAGTTTAGAGGAAGTTTTAGAGATGTTTTAGCTAGAGGTATGAACTTATAGTGTTTTTCTTATTTACGAAAGGGCTCTGTTGCATATGGTGCAGATGCACCCAACTGAAAATCAAACAGCTGTCTTTTCTGCAAGCTGTTGCAATTTTGCATGCAGTTAATTTAAGTAGACCGAGTCCCACGCAAAGGTAATACGGGAGAGAGAGAGAGAGAGAGAGAGAGAGAAAGAGAGAGCAAGAAATCTGAACCATCTGAAAGTGTTCCATAATTGCCACAGCAACAGACCTAACCCGATTAATTTCATATAGCTACAATTATTATCCTGTAAACATGCTGCATGTGTAAATATATCCAGACTTTGCCCGTCAGCGCGCGTGATGTACCAATGTCTAGCTCTTGTTGAGCGACGCTACATGGGACGCTATCCTGCAGTTAGTCGGGATAGTATTTCCTTGCATCATTAGCATCTCAAGCAGAATAAAACTTGACGTCAGTCAAAATATAGCATGACGATTCTTGTTGTACATGTCAGTAAATGATATATTTTCACCAGTGTTTTTTTCAATTTTAATCCTACAAAACTGTAAACACTTTTTGTTTGTAATGTCGCAACTATTTTCTCTCATCTGTGTTTAATTACAATTATTGTAAACATCTTTCTGGTATTTAAATAAGAATCTATCAACACAGATATTCTTATCATGGCTGTACAGAATTATACGGCTATGTTTTCAAATGATAAGTAAACCTAGTTTTCTTCAACCCGTGAATCTGGTGAAGTTCAATCAGTCGCAGTATCGTTGAGTCCTTTTACCAAATTTAAGCCGTGTCAAACTATTGCCGACAGATGGCGCAATGTGGAATTTAGAGTTCATGAACATTGAATACGGGGCTTGCTTGGTTGAAAGAGAGACACCACACGAACAATTTTAGACTCGTGAATATAAGCGGGTCCATTTGGGGCATGGGGCAAAAGCGAGGTAAAGTTTGTGTACATTATTTTCCTGTCTTTACTTACCCCTCTCCCCCATTTTTGTCAAGAGAATCCTTGATCCAACATTATACTGTCATGAAGTCTCAACATTCACAGATGCATTGAATTGATTGGACCAACAGGAAGTCATATGATATGTTATTTAATTTCTCTTCCAAATATTATTGATTTCTTTCTTTTCTTTTTCAGAGTTCAACGTGAATACGAGACATTACCCGACCATTTTTATTTCTCTGATATAGAGCGTCACAATGCCGAGATCTCGGCCTTTCACCTTGATAGGTACGTATAAATAATAATTCAGATAAAACACAATGTCATAGCACATCGCCTAAAATCGACTTTGATCTTCAGTTCAGTTAGTTTCTTTTATTCCCTTAAAAAACAATACATTAACAAAACATAGCATATTTACAAAATTGGTATTCGTGAACAATAAAGACATCTACAAAGCATGAGTTTGTATGGCATTTACACTAAATAATTTTGAAATTACATGTGAAAATTGATTGTAAGATCTAGATCTATTTTAGGCCTTCAAAATCAATCGGATTGACTTAAACATAAGTTTTAAAGCTTGATGAAAACTATGTACCGGTAACTAAAATGATAGATTTTGTAGGAATATGCCAAAATGGTAATAATATTATACCTATCAAAAAGTATACATCATTTTTCCCTTACTCTCTCTTACAGAATTTTAGATTTTAGACGAGCGCCCCCTGTCGCCGGTAGATGGTTCAACATCACCAAGGATCTATTCGAGTTAGCAGATCCAGCATTTAGAAAAACATTTTTTAGATCACCAGGTAATTATTTACTGGAATACTTATTAGAATAAACATCTTGTCTTTCCATGCTATCTCGTTTCTTCTTCTTTCTACTCGTTTTGCTGTGACATTGACTAAGCAATTTGAATATTCATTGAAAGAATCCATACAATACAATGATTCTTGCCCATTATTGTTATAGTTTTCTCTCCCTGTTGTAGAATTAAATAGTAATCTATAAGACATTCTTATCATTCTATAATGGTATGTAGATGGTTCTACTTTCCTTTACAATTGTCTCTCTCTTCTTATATCTCACTCTCTTCATTTATCCTACATCTCCCGATCTATACACTGTATATTCACTCTCTCTCTCTCTCTCTTCCCCTCTCTCTCTATTTGTGTTTACATATTTTTATTCTATTATACACCATTTCTATCCTCTTTTGAGAGTCCAACATTCTCTATGCTTATCATCTCATTCCTTACCTCCTCATTGTATTTATTTTTTACTGAAAGTCTCTGTTTGTTTTTTTCTTCTGGATTTATCTTCTCCTCTGTACAGCAAACAACGTGTGTTTTGTAGGTCACTGTTCTTATTACTGCGAGACTGAGACAGCAGTATGTGGTAAACCTGATATGATCGAGGGTTCTGTAGCTGCCTTCCTGCCTTCTTTCAAATCAGCTCCTAGAAAAACATGGCGGCACCCATGGAGACGATCTTACAGTAAACATAGAACAGCAGTGTAAGTTCAGACAAAGTCTCTCTTTTCAATTTTAAAACAAGGTACTAATATTTCCAATCTCTGATCTGTTTTATATATCCCTTCTATAATTCGTTTGGCCACAAGAGATCTTTAGATATCCAATTTAGTTGATTTGATTTGAAATGATTAATTATATGAATAAATTCAGCAAAGGAACATCTTTAGCAGTTGAAATGCGTGATGAAGACATTATTATTATGACATTGCTTAGTACCGGGGCGTTCCACCTTCTCCGTTTCCTTTCTCAATGTCTATTACACTTATAACAATTTCGTATCATATTCCAAGAACGATATCAAACGTTTAGGGATGTATTGTCCAGAGCTGATTGACATGAACCCCCTGTCCACACATAACATTTTCCGTGATTAGGCGTGATTAGGCGTGATTAGCTATACCATTTCGCGATAGTTTTACGATGAAATTGTGTGTGTGAACGCTCACTAACGATACGTCGTATAACGAAACTAGTCTAACGAAACGCAGGTTTGGGCATCGTTTCGAACTAGAACTCAATAAAGAATCACGCCTAATCACGCCTAATCACGGAAAATGTTGTGTGTGGACAGGGGGAGTGTAACTAGTGTAACTAACTGGGCGGGGCTTAACGTGACCTCGAGCGAAAGGAGACCAGACCTCTCATTTCCGCTTCCATTTCATGACCGCAGTAGCAAACTGCGCACCTTTACGACATTTCGCTGTAGAGTTTCAGGATTACTTTCTTCTGTGTGTGGACATCCTGGAATTTATACGATGATTATTTATACGAAGTTTCTTGTGTGTGGACACTCTGAAATTTATACGATGATTCTTTATACGACGTTTCGTTATAGAGTTTCGGGATAAATTGTTTTGTGTGTGGACACGCTGGAAATGATTATATTGGTTTGTTCTAATATAGCGCTTCAAAGAATGAAAACTATTTGTATTTCAGGCTAAGCATACTGGGAGGTGCCTGTGCGATGGCAATCACTGAAAGCTGTAATAACAACTTCTAAATTAGCGCCCTCTTTTGAAAGAAAATGTACAGTGTTACTTGATTCATTGTCACTTGGCTCCCGGATCAAGGCGCATGCCGATGAATATTGTTTTGATCCTAAAGTATGAATGCCTCATTAGTTTGAATGAAATCGTCAATAAACATGATCTAATAAGAAATGTTACTGTCAATTACCTATGTCTCGTGAGATATCTTATTCATCTAAAATGCAATTATTTATCTCGTTTTTGTTGTGAGGTGGCAGAATTTCATGGTTGAATTGTTACATTCACAGACCAATAGTCCATCTTCATGTTTAAAAGCAAAATTAAAGTTTAGGCACGTTTTTCAGATTTATTGGGAATCTGGGAAATGATATCCGGAGATTATAGCGACGGAATACCAAAAGGGAATTTCCCAAACAGTAAATTACAGACATGCGACCATAACAAGGTTGCCTGCTTTATGCTTTACATATCCTCTCTCTCTCTCTCTCCCCTCGCATTCTCTTTCTATTTCACTTTCCCTCTCTCTCTTCACTCCTTCTTTCTATATCTTTGACTTTCTTTATCTATTCACTTTTTTAGCTTTATTTTTTTTCTTATTCTCTTCTTAAATGTTTGGTTTTTCGCCCCTTTTCTCTCTCTTTTCCTTCTCTCTTCGACTTCATCATGATTTCCTATGCTATTTCACAACCCTTTCAATCTTTCTAACTCTCTCGCTCTATCTATATAACTTATATTGTATCTCTCATATTATTTTGTTTAGATCATCTCTCCTTTAAAAGCATGTCTATACCTTATGCTTGTTAATGAGCTAGTAAAAGTTATTCCTGTAGTACTCAATGGTATTATTATCATTTTCAAATCTTTGTCACTCTTAATTAATAATTTCATGATCATTGTTTCAAACATTGTATCTCATTCGTGATTGAAATAGCGGTCCAGTCTATAACATGAACTTTTCACAAAGGTATGTTTTGATGATGTTGTTTTTTCTTCTTTCTTTTTGATGCTTTATTTCAGTTGGGAGCAGGACCCTACATATTGCCATCGTATTGTTATGAACAAACATCCCTATAACAGCGGGAGGAGACTGCTTGATGTAATGGATATGTCCATCTTCGATTTCCTAATGGGTAAGCTAGTGAAAATAAATCACTTTCTTACAATCATACTTCCCATGGTTTTCCTATTGGTAATGGTAGTGGCACTTCTTTGACAATCTACACACGTTTCTTGTTCATGGGTTTTCTAGAAATGTTCATGTAAACTACTGGCAATAAAAAACGTGCAGGTGCATTTGGTAAGTTTCATTGTTTTGACAAACTATCAAGATGTGCAAACAACTTTAGATTAAGTAATAGTACCATTATCGCTTTTATGCTGAAAAATGACTGAATGTACCGCTAAACTCTACATTGTATACTAACCAATTGAAGCTGAAGTCCAGCCTGATATTAAGTTGGTTTTAATAGAAGCAGCGAATGAGAGGAAGAGGTCAGTGAAAGTTTCATCCGATTAAAGATAAGAAGGTTATGTGTTTGATTGATGCAACTTCAAAACTTCATAACTTTCTTATCTTGTATCAGATTTTGCTCAAACTTTCACCGACCTCATTTTTCTGCTTCTATTACGAGTTAAAACCAACTCAATATCGAGATGGACTTCATTTTGAAGTTCCGTACCATAACCCAAATAAATGTTCATAAATAATGTTGTTTATAATCCCTCCCCTGTATATATGCCCATGTACGCGGACAGCTCTTTGCTTTGAGAATGAACGTGATGAATGGAGCATTTCAGGCGTATTCCCTAGTTGTTTGTTTATATACATAACATGTAGGTTGCATTCGTCTGGAAAACTAAGTGATTAGACATATAAATTTAGTTTATGAAGTATTTCTATAAAGAGAGATGTAAACATTTGATAATATACAAATACATCATCTTACTTCACAACCATACATGACAGATATAGGCAAACATGACAAGGGCACAACATTGTTTCATGACCCACGGATAAGATGGATCAAACGTGAGAAAGGAGATGAACTCTTCTATCCTTCTGGGTCATCATGTAAAGGTCAAAGGTCATACGATGCTGGGTGTAGATCCCACGACAATCCGACATGTCTGTCTGTGTTTTGGTTGTAGCTCATAATGTTTGTATTCATAATGTACTCCAATTCCTCTTGTCAGTAAGCTTCCCATTTTTATTTAAACTACTTTTTTTTTTCTAGAATGATGGAGAGATGAAATCTTCTACTCGAGTTTGTGTTTCCATTATACCCGGCTCCAAATCTTTGTTTTCATACTCTGAGTTATATTGACATGGCCTAGCATGGAAAATAAAAGTATTATACAAAGACAAAAATCATTGTAATGTTATGGACTGGAGCTTTTTCTAGCTTTCTCTTTGAAACTTTGAGGAAGTACTTACCCGTCTTTATGCTTTATTTTACAATCATTTTCACTTAATTCATTTATTAAACTCACTTCAGCTCAACGCCTGTCCTGTAATTCCGTGAGACATTTTGTCTTGGCTCTATGTAAATACGGTCGGTACATGAACTTTTCAGATAGATTACGAAACTTTGAGAAATTCCCCAACAAATTGACCAAATCGACCCCCGCGAAGTGTGTTTCCTGTATAAAACGAAAGAGCAGCATTACATTGACATACCATAGAATGTTGAAATTGTTTCTTGGAGAAAGAGCATCTGTCACTGGAAATTGAATAGAATCCGTGTGAATGCAATACGTGCCAAGGTTTTTATTTTATTATTATGGAATGTATGAAAGGAAAGCCTATAACCCCCCCCCCCCCCAAGTACTCTCAAGTGTATTGATTTCATTCGGCCTAATCAAAGTCAAACAAAATCATTAAGAAATGGATTCTTTGTAAAGAATTACATCTATGAAAGCCACCTTAATGAGTTCATCAAGATCAAACTTCCATCGTTATCACTCACATGGCGTAGTTTGAACTCGAGCGAGTAGATGATGTTAGGCCATTAAAAAAAAATGCCGGCGGCCATCTTGGAAAAAAGCCCGATTGTCGGGGGAAATGTACCGAGCAGCCATTTTGAGCGGCCAATTTGAAGAGAAAAAAAAGGGGGAAGGGCCTCCTCCTTCCTATTTTTCAAAAAGGCAAGACGCTAAACATGTTTTTATGTTTGCCTCATGATAACTATTTCATACAAACTTTAACTGTGTGAAAGTTCCATTAGTGTTAAACAGCGTGCCTCTAATCGTGTACAGTGTGGGTAGGACGTAGAATACCCGTGTATCTGGAGGGCAAATTTAGTGATATCATATAGAGGTTAAGATGCTCCTACATCATATAATTCGATTCCAAGTTGTTTTGGAATTGAATCGTTCTTCTGTATTGATATTGAGTAGGAGACGATGAGAGGGTGAGAGTGGTATGATATCCAATATACATCGTGTGAGTTCATGTCCGGTTTACACAAACATAGTCAGGTACGCTACATGTCACATTCATGTCATTGCCAGACATAGAGTATCAGAATGAAATACGAGGAATTTCTCTTCGATGAAACCCATGCTTTAGGTAGAAATTTAGTAGAGAGAGAGAGGGGAGAAAATGTGGCAGTATGAAATGATAACAAGTAGTAGATGTATATACCAAGGCTCAACGATTTCCCTTTGAAACTGATTGTAATTGAGATGATGAAGATCAGAACGTGTAGGGAATGTGTGTCAGTGAAATAATTACCTTTTTTATAACAATAACAATCACAACAACAGCAACAACAGCCAAAAAAAAAAAAAACTTTGGCTTGCTTCTTAGAAAATGAAAGCCCCTTGTGAGATATTGTCCTTGCCTCTCGTGCTTTGGGACATGGATCTACTATCAAGTGTACTATCAAAAGAATACTGGTTACGAGTTGTTTTGGCAATGCTTCAAAAAAAATTACGATGATCACCTTTGATTCGGAAACACTCTTCACTTGGTATTAATCCAACAAAATATCACCACCACCCTCTCCACCTATCAGAGAAAAGAGGACTCGAGGGAAATTATAATAAAATCTTTAAATTTGTGCACAATCAATCAATCGATAGTATTGGTAAAGTTTTATTCTTCTGTACATCATTTTGTGTCATTTGGTAGTTGCCAGTGAAGATGATATTCATGCCTGTTGATTAAAACCATTGCTACAGTATACACTCCTTTAACTTCCAAACGTGTAAACAAGTGGAAATGTTTTCATAATTGGCAGGGTTGCATTCTTATTTTACTAAGGTGTGATCGCGAAAATTGTTGACCCGATCTGATTATTGGAAACTGCAAGACAAAACAATTGCGTTATAATGGCTGATGTATCCATCAGAATCACCGACCTGGCCTAGTTATCACGGTCACATAACAGTACGTGTATGTGTATACACTATTGAAGAGGTTTGAATCAAGGGTAAAGCAACAAATAATTTTACCATGTTTGTAGCAAATCTTATTCTACATCTGCAGAACCCCGTCACTTAATAAACGAAACATAATCTTGACATCAAGATCATGACTCAGTAGTAAATTATACTCAAAGCAGCCAACTCAATGGTTTGTTTTTACAATGAAAACGTGGGAATAGCTGAGCGAATAAGAATGTGTTATGGTTGTAATTGGTGTGTGGTATGGAGTATGATGGGGGTGTAATAGAGATGTAATTGGTTATCATCCATTTTTTCCATTTTCTAAGGTACGTTCTATTTAATTGAAAATTCCATTCACATATTTCTTGTAAATGATCAATTATAATTCTTGAATGATCAGTTATTTCATGAGGATACCAATATATGTATTTTACTTGTTTATATGCTTGTGTATTTATCTATTTTTGCTTTTGCTGCTGTTATTTGTTATATTCTGACCAAACAGGGCCTCATGAAAGACCACCAAATTGATGATATGTCAATGTGCCACCCTGTATAAATATCAGAAATAAATGAATGACTAGGGGTGTAATATTGGTGTGTTATAGGGGCACAATGGGGTGTAATAGGGGTGTGGCAGGGTTATGGCAGATGTACCAAGGAGGTTGGGCAGAGATTAGAATCGGACTAGAGGAACGGAGTTAGGCGGGATTGAGATGTTGTGTTTGTTACTTTACTGAATGATTTTGGATCCTCATGTTTACAAGGTTTCGTTCAAACACAACATTCTATGTCCTTAATTCTCTGCCATCAAGCCTTTGAACTAGAAGTATACCCGATCCGGATTCGTCGAAAATAAAGTTGTATTTATTATTAAATTTTCAGTTGCATCTTAGTACGCAACTCTTAATGAAAGAAGCCGGTAATGGCGTAGTACCTCGTTGTATATTTGGCATAATGATATAAAGAGTTTAAAGACGATTTTTAATCGTTTGTAGAGATGACCCCTGTGAATCATTACACCTGGGACTATTAGAGTACGTGATACCTCGTCAATGACCGAGAAATAGGAAAGGAAAACTTGGAACCCTGGCAACGTTCCAAACTGTCTTGCTAAAGTTCCGAAACAAATCATCAGAAATGAGTTGTATTTTTCCACTCGATCCCATCAGAGATTTGATACTAGTGCGGTTTGCCTTCTCTTATTCTTAACCAATAAACCAGTGCGGTTTGGCTACTCTTAACTTCTTGTAAAGATCTGTCAAAGCTGATTTGGTGCATAATCCTGGTCTACTTCCGAAATGTCTCTTGAACAATTTAATTTGTGTAAGGATTCTGAAAGATAAAAATATGACATAAAGTTACTGATTGGCTTTAGTCCTTGTGGATGAATACAATTCCGACTGTATAACCTTCTCTGTCGTAGGTAATTTAAGGGCTATAGCGGTTTATTCCTTGACCTTCTGTTTGAATGCTCTGATTTCGTCGGCCGGGAGGCGTTTTTTTTTCTGCGGCACAGATTGGGGTTAGGTGCGTGTTGAGCCTATGGGAATGTTTAGGGTTAGGGTTAGGGTTAAATCAAGACCTCTTTTTAAAAAAAAAACAATCTGTGCCTCAGAAGAAAATAACGCGGCCGGGAGGCAGAAGGGCGTTAGCGCGCGAGCGACGCGAAAACTACTTTTCGAATTATTCGCAGTTAAAGATTTGTTTTATATTTAAACTGCTTTCCGTCCCGAAAATTGATTTAAAACTTAAAAGACTAATATAAATGTTATAGTAGAACACGGCCACAATTTTTTACTCGGAAATAAGTCAGTTTCATAAAAGTTTGAGGCGATTTAGTGCTAACGCCCTTGTGCTTAATGTTTCATTTTCTACCTGAAATTCGAGCTAACCCCCGTCTGCCACCCAGGCGAATTTTCTGCCCTGTACTTAACTCCTTCCACAAGACTCTTCTTTCGCCACTTTTTGCCAAAGTATAAGCTTCGGCCGTTTAGCTTTCTACGATGAAAAATCACGATTAGTAATACCATTATTCTTTATATTACATCTCCTTTCAATACTTTTTAAATATTTTATATTGATAATCTAAACGTCAATGCCTTGTAACTTGAAATGTCACAGAATCGTTTAATAGAGCTGTCTTACTTGTTTTTAATGTTCATATTGTTGCTATAAAAGAACAATCAGAAGATACGTTTCTGACCTTTAGAACTGTGCCCCAAAATAAGTTACTTCGTAATTCATGCGGTTATAAGTATTGCTTTCAAATTTACTCATATCGATATCCATTATTATTATACAAGCTGGCAAATTATGAAGATAAAAGATTTTGTATGCATTACCGTTTTTCATTTTCTAAACATGTAGGCCTAATCTAATTTAAAGTAATGTACTTGTACAATTACAGTGTATATATATTTTTTCCTTGTATCTTTCAAATGGTTTTATTTCCATATTTGTAATAATGTGTATACCTATGTATTGTAAAACTAAACATTCATGCACCATATGCATGAAGGTTTCTAATAAATACCAAATACATCTTGTCATCCTCTAAATAAGACCTTGTCTGACGCACAACATTGCCGCCGCACCCGACACAGTGTAATCAAGCTACACTCATCTTTTGTTTGTTACTTTGTCCTAAAGAAAAAGTCATCATATTTCCTTTCATGACTTGAGACGGAGATCTTTTCATGAGATTATTATAATTGCTTTTTGCGACCATTGTTACGAATAAACCATTATTACAGTTCCTGTCTTTTTAAGCTCTTGAAATCATTTCATCAGATTCTATTTGATTTTCGAACAACACTGAAATAATCTCAATGAATCATTACTTTTCTCCATGAATAGAATGCTAAATGGTGATAATAATAACATTCTACCCTGATGAGTATACATGTACCAGACAATGCTCTTAATTAGAAAAAAAGAAGTTCGCCGGTGTTTGAAAAGGGCTCAATCAACGTTGAGGTGACCACACCGCAAGTCAGTTGCACGAATGAATATTCGTTTCCTGCAACATACCTTCCCGACAATCGGCCCGTTCACACATAACAATTAGTGCGATTTGGATCGCGATGCAAAGATCGACCTGTTTTGGCGACATTCACACACACACACACACACACACACACAAAGAATTCTCGCTCCACGTCAAGAACGTCCTAACTGCGCATGCGTGGATCTCGACTATGTACAGTGTATGCGCGCTTGGAAACCTGGGATTAAAATAATGAATCGATTTTTGATTCTCAATACCATTCAGTGCATTCACACACACAGCGCCCGGCAAACTATCGCAATCATTCTTAAAAATCGCAAGACTTACTGCGAATTAGATCGCGATGCAAAAATCGATTTTTAAACCTCACTTTTTTTCTGTAGGTGTGAATGCCCCTAATGTTAACGTTATTCTTCATATTGATTGCATTCATTTACCTTCGAAGAGAAGTTCCTGTTATATTGATTTAAGTAATGCTCAAATTAATAAGAAGATTAATTCGGTCATTTTGTCTTCAGTCCCTTATATTCCGTAAAGATATATAGATGATGACTTTTTCGTAGTATAAGAACATTTATAGCGTCAATAATTCACTTTCAATCAACCGAAAGTTCATTACGAACGAAAGATTAAGACGATGATATATTGCTCGTTTCTTTAGGAACTAAATGTTAATCGGAATATTCTTATGTTGCTTTGTTTGCGGATGGGGCAAAGGATTTACTTTAGTCTTTTAAATATAATATTGCTTGAAGAAGCCTTAATCCCTATCATGCAATATCTAAGTCGTTAGCTTTCACAAAATGTAATCCCTCATCTGTTTTTTTCATCATCTCTACATTGTGATTCAATTTCTGTAGAAATGTAAGCCCCTGGGAGTTATTTCCAGTTCTTACCCATATCTCTCCCGCTCTCTCACTCCAAGCCCTTATCTCCCTCTTTCTCCCTCTTTTTCTCTCTCTTTCTCTATCTCTCTCTCTCTCTCTCTCTTTCTCTATCTCTCTCTCACTCTCTCTCTCTCTCTCTCTCTTTCTCTTTCTCCTAGCTCTTTATTTCCCATGTCTCTGTATATTATGTTCAAGACGTGGGTTCAGTGAACCAACGTCTAGTTGTTTTTCTTCTCGTACATAAAGAACATGATACATTTCGAGATTAAAGATGTCTACATGTTACTTGTATATCCTTCTCTTATGAAATAATACTCTATAGAGCCGACCGATGTTGATCATATCTTGTTAGATACAGATGCCTGTAGGTTTACCGAGACTTTATGCCATCATCAAGGATCAAACTGATAATATCACTATGTCAAAAGACAGTAAGCTGTAGCCCCTTAATATGATTGTTTTCACAAGATCCAGGGAAAACCCCGTCTACCATGATCCCTGTCAAGTTATACTGCATACATTCTAATCATAGCGCTTTATATAAAGAGTAATTCATCCACTGCATACACTAATATTTTCTCTATTTGACCCTCTGTTCTCCCTATTTTCTTTCAAATTTAGCGATCTGCAGTGACATTTACTTTTCTAGCCCTGCACTCCTTTACAAACATGGGTTCTGTAAAGATTAATATCGAAGAGTGTGCTATTGTTATGCTATGAATGAATATGACTGCGATGTTTCCAATAAATCTTATGTCATATTTTGTTGTAATCAAGCGAACAAAAAAGATAGTATGAATCATTTTCTTGTAACGTAATCTTGTTCATGTTTGACTTAATTGTATAGAGTGCTAACCACTTGGTAAGGCATGTAGCATCGTTCATCGTATCTGGTTCCCTGTTAAAGTGGATTGCCCTAGGCAGAGTATCCCTTTGCTGAAATCCGAAGGAATTTCTACTAAAAGAACTATTGAAAATGACTGGCATAGCCGATAGGAATGATCGGTGCATAAAAGTTTGCCGAAATTTGAAGAAAAGCAAAGGGAAATCATGTATCTGAAAATGTTTTGATGGGGTTATTCTAACCATCTTGTCTATTTGCTTTCCCCTCTTAGTACATGTCTAGCCAACATTGAAAGCTGTTGACGGATATTTTCAACACATACAATTCGAATGTGTCATTCAGCGACTCGTCACTTTTTAACAGACATGTCTTTAATACAGTTATTTGCAAATGTGATAACACATGTTTCTTGAGGCCATTCATGGGATTACTGAGTAGTGACTAATTATCAATTACTATTTCAAGACAGGTCGCTAACCTTTAGACGTGAAAGAGCTGTACATAACAAGTGAGGATGTTATTGATGCGTCTTACCAGCTATGACCGATAATGACTTGCGAGTTAATTCGTTCATCATTATTTTGATCTTTTATTAATTTGATCTAGTCCTAACATTCCCGCACGAGGCGTTTTGTTTAATCATAATATAATTGTGTGTGCTGCCGCCACAAGTGACCGTGTAGGAACTGTCACTGACACATTTTTTGTCTTTTGCTGATTTTGGTTTGTATCTGAAAATGGCTATGGACTCAGATTTGTTGAAACTATGCATTTGACGCCTCATTGCGTAAATTATTTACTTTCTTTATGAATAAAGAGCTTTTGAAGGGCTCCCTCAAGGCGGGAAACTGTTCAAGGAGATTGTCGTGTCTGTTTGGTATGTCTCAAGAGAAAACACTTCTTAGTGTATTGACCCTGTACAAGCTACATACACATACTCCTTTTATCATTCTTTAATTCTGTATTTAATTTGTTTTAGTTGACTAATTGAGAGAATGTTTATTATCTCCTCTCCCTCTTCATGTTATTTATTTCCCTCCATGCACTCTCTGTCTCTGTCTTTCTCTCTCTCTCTCTCTCTCTCTTTCTCTCTCTTCTCTCTCTCTCTCTCTCTCTCTCTTCTCTCTTTCTCTCTCTCTCTGTCTCTCTCTGTCTCTGTCTTCTCTCTCTCTCTCTCTCTCTATCTCTCTTTTACTTGCTCGTCTTTTCTCCCTCTCTTTTAAAGTTCTACTTTTTGTGTCCATCTTCCTCCTTCCCTCCATCATTGTTTTTGAAAAATATTTTGTAAGTACCTTCTCCTTTTTTTCAAACAGGATGTCTGTGGCTATGTATAAATAGATTCTCTCAATGTATAATAGATTTCAGTTATGTATTATCACCACTAGATTGTTAAATCAGAGCTCTAAAGCTCGAACGTGGTTTTGATTATAATTCCAGCATGTCGAATTTTTCTATTCTAGGGTGAAGATTTAGCATGCAGCATTCCGGCACGTTCTTGCCTTAAAACCGACCAGACTGTAAAGTCAGACTTTATTACTTTCCAGTCTAGCACACCGAATGCAAAGGATCATTCAGAGGACGTAATCTATCTTTAGTAATTATACAGAAACTATTAGAACACGAAATTAAATGTATTGTGCATGACAAATGCACGTATTTTAATAATGAGTGTTTATAAAGGAATGTATATTACGCAACGCGTAACAAGTAGACTGGAAATGGACCGACTGAAATAAGTTTGTTTGGCAAATGACCCTAAGATGGTTAACTCTAATTACAAAGAGAATGGGACAATTATACCCCCTCTCTCTTTCTCTCTCTCTCTCTCTCTCTCTTGCTCTTTATCTGTCTGTCTGTCTGTGTCTCTCCCTCTTTTTCTCCGTCTCCTTTCCACTCTGATATTTTTAATCTATATTATATGAATTGATTTTGATACAATTCTGTATTTTTAAAATGGTTATAGTGCACACGTGTTATGAAACGTGTGAGCTTGTGGTAGTTTGAAGTTTATACACCAGAATATATCCATCCATTGTTAATGATGCAGTTGAAAGTAGATACGGGGCTTATCATTGTGCCGGAGTTAAAAGCAATTAAAACCGAATAAAAGTTCATAGAAGGAGAGGTGAGTTCGACTTGCGTTGGTGCATGGAAGAATAGAATTTCAAAATGTCGAAAATGTACAATCGCGGGGGAACGAGATTTAAAAATTGAAACAAAATTGACGTCATTTGTGTCACCTTAGGGGCTCCGTACTGACAAGAGCAGTATTTCAAATTCCTTTTAGAATTATAAGTACTAAACAAAATCAGGCGCGGATCCAGGATTTCTTAGAGGGGGGCACGTGCCCCTATGCCCCCCCCCCTAGATCCGCCACTGAAAATCATATTGTTTTGCTACTATGAACTATTGAAGTAGCGATTCGGTGGGATGTGAGAAAATCGATAAATTAATACTTTAAGGTGGAGATCTAACATGCGCTCTTCTGCTTTAATGAAAGGAATAAACGTGAATATCCTTCTTCTTCGTATATAAACGTTTAGTTTATAAAATAGATATCTACATTCTGATTGTTCTTCTTGATTATTTGCCATACACATTTCGTCAGAAGAGGTCCATTTGCACGACTCGTGCTTAGACTACACTACTGCTGCATCATACCAAAGTAGACGAAACAAAACTGTCATTTAAAGAACATATTAATATCTTTTATATCATTGAATGATTTGTTGAATTAATGCTAAAAAGGACTGGTTATTAATATTAGCAGCGATGCGGACAGCAGAAAGACGGGGAAATGAATGCCCTTCAATTTAGAATTGAAGAGCAAAATTTCGCTAGAAACAAGTGTTTGGTAAATCAAGGGAGAAATATAGAGAGAAGGAGTTGTTTACAAATCTCCCTGCATCTGTATGATGTATTGGATCGCTTTGCACAATTCTTCCACTTATAAGCTTGCTATTTTTAGACGATTTTTTTAATTACTGGTAGAGCTTGTTGACGTGAACTTGCTTTGTGGTCACGCAAGCAGCATTATCAGTAGACGATACACTATCGATTTTAAACGTAACTGTAAACAAGTTTATTATTGTGTTCACCTCTTATGACAGATAGATAGGCACCTGGTATAAGAATTAGCTCATTGGAAGATGTACCTAAGTCAACACTTGAAATAACAGCCAACATTTCAATTAAAAATTGATTTGATCATCGGAAACCATGCATTTCGCATGACACAATTTTTTTAAATCACCGTTCAGATATCTCGCATTCTCCAGTCGTCGCTGCTTCGATTTTCCTGATTAGCTAACTACGTCATGTGTTCGACATTTCATTACGACAAAATTGCGTCCAAATTGCTTTTGTGTGTGTTCAAACGACATGTTTGAAATACCCTTTTTAAAGCGAGCGAGAAACCATTTATAATTTTGAAGATAACATTAAAAAAAATATGTGCATACAGGAAATGTACGTATTGTATTTGTGTTAACTTTGTTGCAACTATGCTGCTAGGAAAGTTTATCATATCCAGTTATGACCATTTTTAAGCCATTGCAAAATTGATTGTCATACTATGAAAAGCAACACTCATTATAGAATTAAAGAAAAAGGCTTCCCCCACCCACCCGTTTATATTTTGTCCCCCGTCCCACGATTGGCAATGTTGGCGCATTGTATCTGATTTACTTGTAATGAGTTGCTCAAAATTGTTCATCATTTCTTGTTAATGCAGGTAATATGGACAGACATCACTACGAGACATTTGAAGCCTTCGGAAACTTTACCTTCCCTATTCATCTCGACCATGGTAGAGCGTAAGTACAACATATGCTATTGTGGAATTGCAATAGAAACTCACAATACAAATAGCCTATTGATGAAGTCATAATTAACAATGCCATTGTAGTCCCAAGTATTGTTCAGTTTCTTTGAAAATGTCAAGTTCAGAGCAGGCGCGTTATGATCATATTATTTATTGAGTTGCTAAGTTACTATCCATTCAGTTTATTTATAATAAATTTGTTTTGTTTGCATGAGTAAAACATACAGAAGAATAGAAGAAGAATAATGTAATAAATGTACTGCAACGTTCATGTTTTGGGTGGCAGCACCAATAAGGCTTTTGCTTTCATGAGCTGTCTCCTCATTCATGCGTTATTATTTCATGATCCGCTCTATTCATTCCAAAAATGTGTGTATCATAAATGAGTTAAATAAATATCAACTTGAACTTGAACAAAAGCAATTACAAATATTAACAAAAAGATGGGAAAGATAAGAAATGAACTAGGTTGTAAATTGTTGATTACAAGTACAGTGAATAAGTAATACTTAAAAAGAATAAAATTCGAATTTCATAAACTCGAATATCTGGTATCGTCCGTATTGTTTTGGAAGTACGAAAAGCGGTTTATCATCCTGTCAACTGAGGATAACTTCATTTTAGTTGATGGATTGCAAGATAAATGTATCTATAAATATAATTAGCTAGAATATAGGTTTTTTGCAAGAAATGGAGAGGATGTAAATATTTATTTCCAACATTTAGATAAACTTTGTTTCCTTTATTTCAGTAATTGCTTTTAAGAAGTTGTTTTTATTGTCATGATGAGTTGGATTAATTTCATTTTTTTCACTAATGTATTTATTGAATAGTCAATGTTGGAGAAACCTCCGACATTTGTAACGTTATTCTGCAAGAAGATGATTTACAAATATAGCATGTACAAAATAGTAAATCAACAAAGAAATCGCTTTAAACCTGTAATGTAGTTTTTTAAATCGCTTTATTAGCAGGCTTAACATAATCTTCAAGTGTGCTTTCTTTATTTTTGCAAAGTACACTTGAATAGAAGCTTCTGAAATGCAAATTCTATGTTTTTTAAACACACTTCTTATTCATTCGTCAACATAATTTTCTTGAAATACCTTTCCTACACCGAAGTATCTTGTAAAATTAAGTGATTTAAAGATTTATAAAAATCTATTAAATGTATTAAAACAATTTATAGTCAATAATCTTCCCTTTTCGGTCGTTGTTAATGTTTTAATAGCATTAATATAGATCTATTTTATGTAGTCCTGATACTACTTGTACCGATTACTGTATTATTGCCATGCTATCGTAAAAAGAGCACTTTTTTCAATTCCAATGACCTTCCTTTGGAATTTGGATGAGACCTAATCGAAATCTTAAGACTGCTGTGGCGGCATTCTACAAGAACACTTGAATACACTGCATAGCCGGAAGGAAGGAAAACTCTTCATGATAAGATTGCTTTTTTTTTTCATTGTAGCGTTTAGCTTCAGATGATGTTCCTATATACTGGGGAGAAGTTCAAAGTACGAAAGCATTAAGTTTATGAAAACCCAATCAAATACTACCTTGATATTCATATATATATATATATATATATATATATATATATAACTCTTTCATGTGTGATTACAGGTTCGGGAAGCACCATCATGATGAACTGAGTATATTGGCACCACTTATTCAGTGTTGTAGGTATGTATTATGTCATCGTGTATTATGTCATCGTGTATTATGTCATCATGTATGCTGTACAATATGGAAAATAATGTAATAAATTACATTGTGAGAACTCTCAAAGTATTTTATAAAAAAACTTTCTCCTTGAGGGAACTGAAGCAAATATATCATTTTGGTAATGTTACCAAATCTAATTCATACGCCTTTGTGAAGTGTCTTGATACGAATTATTTCATTCATCTTTGTTTCAATAGTCAGAATGCGAACTGCATACATTACTTGTTGACAGGTACGAAAAACATGATCGCTTGCCCTAACTTATAACATGTAATGTATGTATCTTGAATTCTGACCATCGAAATACAATTATCCATTACAGGTGAATGAAATATTTGTATAGGGAACTTCACAAAGACGTATGCATTAATGGTCTATTGTCGCCATCAGTCATCGAAGAAAAATGCCATCTAATTCAAGTACTAAAGCAGATTCTCTTTCAATTGTATTACTTAACATATACGGATATTGCACTGTGATTTACTGTTTTATGATATGTATGTACTTCTTGTTGTTTTTATATGGATTAGATTACGGCAGTCGACGCATGAACGTGTAAAGCTTCTTGCTTCGGATAGGTACCGTTTAAGCGATGTTATGCGAGATTCGCTAGCAACCGATAGATTAGCGCCTGTAATTATCGAGGAACATCTAGAAGCGCTAGACCGACGTCTTTCTATAATTCTTGAACAGCTCACAAGATGTGTCACAAGAATTGGATCCGAAGAAGAAGTCTTCAAACCGGAACCGCGGATAGAGGATTATAAGGAAAAAGAAGCGATGCAACCGTACGGTTCGGATCTTGACGATGATGACTTTGATTTTTAAGAACGATAAAGGAGAATTCAATATGTTTTCTCTTTCATTGATTTGACTTATTCACAGTATGGCTTTTCAAGGAAGTTGAAGAGAAATCCTAAGCATTCCGTTTTATAGATGAAGACTTGTGTCAACTTGTGAGACCATCTCATATTAAAGTGATTACACGTTACATCACTATTTCATATTTTTCACATGGTATTTGATGAGAACTCCGTTGTTCGACTTCAGTCAGTCGTCAAATCTCATGACAATTTACAACTCTTCGTAGAATTTTGTAGAAAATTATGATATTTAATGCTTTATTTCATTACTCTAAGCATCATCCACACTTAACCGGGTAACCTAAAAAGTAGGAACAACTCTGTAATTCTTTTGCACGTACAATGGTTTTATTTTCTCTTTTAAGGCGGTTAATCGATGTTAAAGTTTCATGGCATGACTCTGTAACGTTATATTTATATGTGTGTGTTTTGCCTTACCTGAAAATACCAGGTGAAATTTTTAGAGTATTATTCCAAAAATACTTTTTAATAGCGAATGCAATCCCTTGTAAACGGTTTGTGTTTATTTCTTTCCTTCTAAATGGCATATATCTATAAAGTAACGATGGAATGGTTATGTGATACGCATTTTTAATTTTGATTATTTATTTTGTGCAATTCTAAGTGTTCTTATTGGTATCGAGTACGTGTTATATGTTTCATATTTTAAGTTTTGGGATCTAATACTGTTTTTTTCTTCTGAAAAATCGTGGTACCAAAAATTCGACCAGTAATGATCTCTGCTCCTTATCAACCAAAGTGATAGTTATTCCTTTCTCAGTGACTGTCTTGTAGATCTTTGTTTGTTTAATCTGTGAAGACCTCGCTATTTACATTATGTTTTCATTCTACCATCGAGAAGATACCATATTTGTGTTATGTGAATGGTGATTGAAAGAGGTGTTGGGAATGTTATCAGTGTTTTCACTTGGTGTTTTCATACATTTGTCAGAGGGGATATTGATAGAGAGCCAACTATCTAGCCAACTGAACCAATTATCAAGCAATACTTACCTGACTAATGAGACATAACTAATTAGAACATCAGCTTAATGCAAACAATGCGCTACCGTATACCTTAATGAAACACTTATTCCTATGTGATCTGTATTCGTCGTAGTTATTGTTTGTACCAAGGAGACATTTGCCATATTTGTCTAGATATACTGTGATATGTTTTAGCTTAGTTTATTTCGCTGGCTTTAGAGATGCTATGTGTTAAGTGCTTTGATATACCTATTTAATTTGAATGATCTATGACATACATGATTCAAGTGCCATGTTATTCAATTGTTAGTTGGATAAGACAATTTTTTTCTTGTATGACTAAATGGCGTGTGTTTACGGTTGGTATATTATCGATGAATCGTATATTTTGTAAATTATATATTTATTGATCATGTACTCTTGAAAATTATACTATACTCTTTCTCATTGTTTTATAATTGATCATAAATATTTGTAAATAACCAAAGGTAATAATTCAGATCACGGGGATAAGATGATAACTTAAATTTCTACGATTAGAAAAAAACAAATCAATAATGCTCGATGATGGAGTGGTACAACTTTTCGATAATCCTTGATATGATGTTGATTTAATAGCTTTGCATGCTATCTCATTATTTACATTTATTATACATAATTCGATGTAGTACAGGTGTACTCATCGCAAGGTTACACATATCGGACGGTCTGTAAGCAAACCAACCCACTCTCCCTCCCTCCCCACCCTACCCCCCCCCTCTCTCTCTCTCTCTCTCTCTCTTTCCCTCTCTCCCTCTCTCTCCCCCTCTCTCTCTCTCTATATATATATCGTCCTCACCATCGCTATCTTTTTTTCTCTATCATGTTTTTGTCTTCTCGTTTGCCCCCCCCCCCCCCCGCCCCGAGGATTGATATTTGCATTTGTATATAGATATTGCTTTATATTTTATTCTAATCACACTTGTAGTCAAGAACTAGACGTTCACTTTAAAATAAAATCGAATCTTCAGTTCTCTATTTCATTACAAAAGAAAATAACATCCATCATTAATGTGAGAACCGTGTCATATTTTCTATTGTAAATTATTTTCATTTGTTATTTGGTTTATAGTTCACGCTTAATCATTATGTGCATTTGTTGTTTATTTCAACTGTTACATCAGTGTCTGTTGATCATGTCATAACTTTAGTTTACTTGCCGATATTATGATGTAATCATTATCGTAAATCTTTTTCTTGCTGTAAATGAACAATTGGGTGTACTATAGTTGGAAGATAATCTTTTTTGGGCACATTTGTGAAAATAAATTACTATTTCTTGAAAAATTGCATGTATCCTTTATTTCATGTCACATTGGTATTGTGTGCTCGGTTGGATAGCAACCTCGACACGTATGTATAGGGAAGCATCGTCTTCCTTGGGGAAATCAGAACACGATATTAATACTCGGTGTACCTTCAAATACCTCGATAGCAGTGGGTAATTTACCAGAAATGATGAGATTGACATTATAATCTCATGTACCTCTACCATCGTGTTATTATTCATACTACCCACGCAACCCAATAAACTGAATTATAGTCTCGTTCTTTCTCCTCCATGTTGGTGTGTCTTGCATTAACAAGAAATATAACAGCAAGAGTTTGAAATTATTCAGAAAAAGCCCCCGCAAGCTGGAAATACGTGTCATATTTCAAATTAGCAAGCTTTTACAACCCCGAATCCTTGCCTATGGGTTGCCAACGAGCATATACATGTACTTCGCTCCGCAATGGCGTGAATGATGAGGGGAAGCAAGGGGGTAGAAGGGTAAAACAAAAAAGGGAGGGGGTAAAGAAAAGTTTAAAAAAAAGAAAAAAAAAGAGAGAAGATAGGACCCCACCCAAACCTTTCCATGGCCTAGTACATTCGCATTTCATCCTACTAGATTTCATCGCTGCTGCCCCATGATAAACTTAGTTTAGAATAATGCCAAATTTAGGTTTCAATTATTTGTATGGCTCGAAAATTAAGGGATTTAAGGTAAATAATAAAAGTTCAATCTTTTTTATCAGCCTATATATGTCTTTGAAATACAAGACATAGACATATCTCCCTTTTGTTTGAGGCTGATATCAAAATTACGCTTTAAAAAAATTATATAGCTTGATATGAGTTGACGAGACTTTCGCAATTTGTTGGATAGTTATGAATAACTGACGATTCAATTCTATTCAAAGGAGCAAATATTTTCTTCAAATAATTTGTTTCATATCAACAAAATACTACAGCACTATTATATACAAAAAGACTTGACAAATTTGACAGAGCGTATTACCAGTTTTAACAAAATGAAGACGGCGTACTTCCTAAAAGCTTAGGCTTGTGTCGTATAAACCTTATGGACAAAATACACTATAGATTTTTTTTAATTTGTTTTTAATTTCCTTATAAAATCATCACAACATACAAATAATATACTTATCTGTAAAGCGCTTCGAGAGGGCCTCCGGTCCTGAAAAGCGCTCTATAAGAACGAGCTATTATTATTATTATTATTATTATTATTATTAATACATACATACATAAATGAGATATACGGCGGATAGCCCATTTTAGGTGTATTAACAAAATACGCCTGTTCTTCCATGGGGTCCGGATATAAACAAGAACGAAAAGGAACAGACGAACTAAAGGAAAGAAAAGAAATAAAGAGAAAAGATAAGTGACAAACTAGATAAGAACATAACGAAGTCTGTCATCATTGCAGTGGTCACTGGTCATATTAGGTGGATACATTATAAAATTAGGGGTATATATTGTGGAAAAGGCTCCTCTGAATTTTCACCTTCATTTTTCTCTTTTCTTCGCCATGTGATGGTTGTCACGCTACTGCACTCTTAACACATTTGGTAAATAATTGCCCAGCACGAGTGTAATTATGTGTCCTACCGAATTTAGGCATTTTCTTCACCAAACTTGGCTAATATATTGCACAATTAGGGTCAAAATAAAGAATTCTTACTTCAAAATGGGAAAAGTACTAAACACGCAGTAAAGGTTAAACAAAACACAAAGTTGGTTGGATACATAATTATCCTCTTGGCAAGGTCTGCCCAGTATGTTAATTAGGGGAATTTTGTTTTCTGCATACGGCCAAATTATTTCATATTTGTAACCATCAACATGTGACATTAACCCTCGTACTCCCACAGTTTGATGTTTTCTGTAACTGAAATGTCATGTAAAGTGAGGAAAACAATCTCACTTATTATTTTCAAGGCTGGCATTAGTTGTAATTAGTATTTACCGCTGATACGAACAAGAATGAGAACAGAATATGCAACTAAATTGGGAGCTTTATAAAGCTGATACTTTGACATTTTGAATGTATCGTTTGACCAAACATTCTGCTTCCTGCTTGTAAAGGCCAATAGATTCATCCAACTATCATGCACGGTCGATATACCTAACGCTATCCTATCTGACATGTTTAATCTTTGACGTCAATTTGTCTTGTCTTCTACGTACACATGTTCAGTTTCCTACCAACATTGGCACCATTCGGCTAGGAACTAACCAGACTAATATCAAATGTTAGGCAGCAAAAACAAATCAGTCTGACAGTTGACGGAAAAGAACGGATGAAGGGGATTGTAATACCTCTGTGAGTAGACGCGATTTTCTGTTGTGAAAACCTAATAATGAGCAGGTACTGAGCGGATTAAAACAGAAAATGAAGTAGAAATGTAGAGAAGTAATGAGCCCCGCCTCATCCGTACCCCGTAACTGGGTCATAACAACATCAAAGCAACGGAAATATAGTTTCCCTCTTATGTAACCTTGAAAATGTTCTGCCTGGTCTTGCGGATATATCACCCATATCGACCACAAAGTAAGGAGGTGAACCAATTTCTCAGCCGGAGCGGATCCACGCGGGGGGGGGGGGGGGGGGGGGGGCGTGTCCGACGTGCTCACACATTTTAGTGCTCACTACCCCCCCCCCCATCCCCTTCCTGAGCGAAATATCGGTCGGCGCGACTCTCCCCCAACCCCAACCCACCCCCCCCCCCACCCCCTCTTATTTTATTTCCATGTGCTGACGCCCGGTTATTGGCAATTCTTGCAAAAGATTCTAGAGAGATAATAATAATAATAATAATAATAATAATAATAATAATAATAATCTTTTAAAGTCCACTCCAAATTTTATTAAACCGGAAATGGAAATTCTTTTTGCCTAATTGACAGTGGCGTAGACAGGTTCGTACACCTGGGGGGAATGACTCAGGGGCGGATCTAGCTTTTTGCTAAGGGGGGGGGGGTTGACCAATAATGACGATGCAGAGCATCGTCCACGAGCCGCGAAGCGGCGAGCCGATTTTTTTTGGGGGTGTTTATTTGAACCCCGTATTTTATTAACACAATGGAGACCATAAAAAGCAGTGTATGATAACGTCTTTTTAAATCAAGTAACAGTTAAATACACAGTTATATCCAGAGTTATCATGTGTTTGGTTAAGTTACCAGATGAGTTGAATATCTTCTCACAATATTTGCACTTGAAAGGGTTTCTCTCCAGCGTGCATTCTTTTTTCTTTCTTTTTTTTTTTTTTTTCTCCTTTTTTTGTTTTGTTTGTTTTTTGGGCCGCCCAAGGGGGGTTTAAACCCCCTAACCCCCCCCCCGTAGGTCCGCGCCTGTTTAATCTTGTGGTTATGTTTCCAAACCACAAGATAACCACAAAATACTTGTAAGATTTTCTTTTTTTTTACCGTCTGAATTGGCTTTCACCGTGTGAATGCGGCTAATAACAATAAACACAATTACAATAATGATGAGGATTATTATTATCATCATCATAATTATTATTATTATTAATATTATCATTGTTATCATTATTATTATTACTATTATTATCATCATTATGACTTATTAAGTAAGCAAATATCATTCCCCAAAACCTAGGGGGGGGGGGGATGATTGTACATGCCATCCCCCTCATCCCCCCCCCCCCTCCCCCCGTTGTCTACGCCCCTGCTAATTGATCGTGAGCCCGGCAGCCACTGAGCAGCGCCAGATCGACGTGATGTGAAGGAAAAGGTATGATCTTTTTAGATTCCGTGTGAAAGTTACAAAACTATTTACTACATTGGCTTCCTTTTTCTCTCCTTTTCTTTCATCTCTTACTCCTCCGTTTTCGCCATGTCTCTCTCTCTCTCTCTCTCTCTCTCTTTGAACCTGTGTCTTATATTTTGATAAAGGCGATCTATGGTAATAATCTGATATATCATCGGTATGCTGATGTGCCAAAATTATTGCAGTATTCGTCTCCCACTCAGTTTTCCGATTAAAAAAAGAGAGATATTACTCGTTTTCCTCCCATACCCCCTATTTTTCCATATTTAATTTGATATGTCTTTAATCTACAGTGCGTTTGAATAAGTTTACCGAGCTTTGGTAACTTGTGATTATAAATTCTTAATCATTTGACCGTGAAATCTTGATCATGATTGTGTTCTGTCTCACTCGTGTTCTGTCTAGTGATATTCTTTTCTTTTCGTAATGTTTCTACTGCGGATGACCTAGCACCAGGGGGGTGTTTCACAAAGGTCCTAAGTCGAACTTAACTCTAAGTTGGACTTAACATTATGGATAGCCATTAATAGCCTTAAAATGAAATATATTCAAAAGCAAAATTTCAAGTATTTTAGACTTTTCATACATTCCACATCAAGAACATGAAATCACCTTGATAATAGAAAATATAAATAATTTGAATCAACATTTTATGCCTTTTAAAATAAATTGTAAAAAATATTAAGATGCTTACGGCTTTCCATAATTGTTAAGTCCAACTTAGGATTTTTGTGAAACAACCCCAGGTTTGTTAAAAGTACAGTCGAAATAGCCCTGTTTAAAAAAAAAAACACGTCTTAAGGCTTTGACCTACGTGAATTAGTTCAGCCCAAACTTGGTACGACCAAAGAGATACCAGCACGACTGGATTTTGACAATACGTTTTTAAAGGCTGTAGTGTGGCAGCAGAATGATGGGTAATGTACCATTAGATAGTCCATGATTAGATAGTTAATGATTAGATAGTTAATGATTTTTAAAAAAATATCACACAGGTTATAACTTTTAAATGGAATGTACCCTAGTTAGGGATAATTTTTGTACGCATTGTACAGGTGCCCCAATAGAAAAAACACAGGCAATCATATAAGATTTTTGTATCGTTCATAAATATCACTTTAATCTATAAAATAAAAAATAATGTAATATCAATATAATGCTTACAATAACCATGACAACATGAAGAGAAATATACACACACATATAGGTAGACAAATTATATAATACAATTTACACATTTGAAGAATAAGAATTACATTGGTCCATCTCAGAACTTGCGTGAAGAAAATAAAATTCGTTTCGTTGAATTCACCTAAACTTGTCTATATGTGCCGATAAACTCTAAAAGATCATTAATTTAAAGAACTCTGCGAGTCAATGATGCAGATTAAAACCTCACTATTATATGGAATTGATTTTAAAAAACAGCTATACATTGCATGTTTTACTGAAATAAAAAGATAATCATCATAAAATTTCAAGGCATCAATACACATTCAAAAATTAAACCTCAAATTCACAATATAAAAACCCACATTACATGACCAATATGAATACATTTAGTACTATAGGAATTGAAATCTGCTAAAAATCAGAAAATGGCAGTAATCGAAATGGTAAAAACTAACGAGAGGGAAACAAATCATCTCTATGAAATTTCCACAAAGCAACTAAAGAGAATAACAAATGTAATTTCGATACAAGAAAGTGTATGGTCAATGGTCATTTACATTTCATATGAACTATTTAGGTTTGTTTGTTTCTTTCATTGTTTTACCTGACTGCTAAGAAAGCTTGTGTACGCTTGTATGTAAAATGTTAAGATTCAATATGAAAAACAAATACTTCCTTACAAACCACGTGTCATCTAGTATCAATCATGAATACATACATGTTTGCAGAAACGTGAATTTACGTGTAGCTGTAAAAAAAAAAAAAAAAAAAAAAAAAAAAAAAAAAAAAAAAAAAAAAAAAGGAATGCTCTTTAATGTTTAATAAAAATGTACGTGAACGTTTTGATACTATGGCAACAGTCGGGTTCAATAGAAACATGGCAAACCTGTACTCCTCGGCGTCGGCAATTTAATGTTAACCATACATTCGTCTACTCAGCAACACAAACATACTCCACTCTATTCCGAGGTTGTCTTTCAGTAATTATAACGCTCGACCTTTAAGTTATATCACACTCATGAATGTGTCATGATGATTCGTTTAGCTCAGCACCCACTCTTATTTATTTATTTCATAGAAATGATGTTGAGTCCTGTATCGTGTTGACGACTTTTACACTTAATGAGAGTGGGTGGTGAACAGTTAAATAATTCAAATATATTGCGCTACTTATGTACGATGCTCCTAACAAAAGATACAATGATTAATAAGTAACACAATACTGGATATAGCAGGAATGTTTTGATAGCAGCAGTTGCGTTCTTAATTCTGGAGGACACAACAGATAAAATAAATAAAAATCATTAATCACTGCTCCTATACAATCCAATTCCTACTGTTGATGAGAGCCCTGTCTAGTTTAAACCTACTAAGTCCTCTCTTAAGTACGATGCACTAATTGCTCGGGAGAAGCTATTATTGATTTACTCTGATAAAAGGCCAGTGACGTAGGGTGGCTTCGGGCATTCGGGGGTTGGGGGGGGGGGGGGGCACCGGATGTACAGAGTGTGAAGGGTCTTAACGTATTGGTTCAATTACATTCCATTCCAACTTTTTTTCTCTCCCTTATCAAAATGTTGAGATGGGTGAGGGGGCATGTGACCCCCTCTCAGAGGAAACGCCCATACAAACGTGAATATGATCGATTAAGCGAGTGCGGCCGACGATCGTAATTATACATTTTAAAGTTTTAACGACACTTTTATCAATAACAGGGAGTTCATTGATGTATGCGTCATCATTTCTTGAAGCAAGTCACCATTGAAATGTTGTCCGTTTAGACTGTTCAGGATTGAGCGGGATGTACGTGCACAAATTTCAGGTTTGAAGGAAATGATATCGATACACCACTCTTAAATTGAAACGGTAAAATCGTTTACAAGTTGTTAGTTACGGCGAAAAAAGAATAGACGTGACAAACAATGTTACAATACAATGTCTGACTGGTGATCAAAACTTTAAGAAACAAAAACAATAATTTAATAACATTTAGTTATTTTTTACATCACAATGGGAAATCGATTGCAGTCTCTTTGCCGAATTAAATGTTCATTTTCTGGCTATTTTTCTCCATCACTATCAATACGCATCTCACCAAATATTTACACAATACGATACACATAATATAACCACCTATTCTTTAAATACAGTTTAGTCTCTTTATTCGTACAAACGCGACTCGTACTGATCCGCAAAATATGTTCATGATTACTCCACACATGGGTAAGGAGCGAATCAACGTCTCCCCTCAACGTGCCACAAGATCCCCTGTGATACACACAAATCGAATGCATCGTGCAGAGTGTTGAACCAGATGATGTTTCGGACTAACCAAAGTTCCTACGCCCAACGCAATCCCGTGCATAGGGGTACATCTGATCACCAGAGAGACACGCTGGGAAGTCTCCAAATCGAACACAATGCCCTTCTCTGAGTACGGTGGTTCGGTATTCGAATCTGCAAACCGATTGCGGTGACGATGATCTCGATGACGAGGCTTCATTAGTTGATGGTGAACGCTTGTTCCGATGAGCCTCTCTCAAAGCAGATTTCAGCAATTTCGTCAAATCCTGGAAATTGAGACAAAATATGATCGGTACAGGTAAATACAAATAAGTGGATTAAAAGAAAATACAATTATGTTTCATAATTCTACCTTATAGGCCCATTGCCCTTTTTACGAAGAGCGACATCTGAGTCAGATCAAGTTATGTTATTCTCCTGGCACAAACAAATGGTTGCCTTAAGTTATTAACACAGGAAGGATGCCGGTGCAGACGGTTAGTTTAATCACCATCTACTCTCACTACATGACGTACATCGTTCGGGTGCAATCAATAATTAGTCACTGCAGTCAATGAAAAGTACATTCCAAGAACTATTATAGTTTTATCCACCTCAGTCTCCTCACAATCATGTTGAATCTGTCCATCTTGGGCACAACCGGCGCATGTTGGAGGTAAACTACTATAGTCTTCTATTCACAATTACCTACTCGTCAAAGTCATAACTTTAATACCTCACCCTCTTTCTCGTTGAACATCACTAAATAATTCGACATCATTCGTCGGGGTACGCAAATGGAATTCATTGAATCATGACCTAAGATCCAGTTCATAATTATAAACACTTTAAAATCAATGTAAAAAAAAAAGTCTGTTTCAAAGAATGATATCCATGGTTGAGTAGGTACTTCTCTCTCCCGTCTTACTTCTCCTTTATTTCTACCTTTCCTATTTTTCGCTACTTTCTATTCTATCTGCGAAACCTTCCTGGTGAATGCGTGTGTGTTAATGTGTTTGTGCGTGCTTGTATTACGCAAGTCTTTTACTTGTTATTGTTTATGTTCATTATGTTGTTATTGTTTATTACAGGGCCCCGATTACAAGCAGATTTTCTGCTTCTTAGGGGTTCTAACCATTATTTTGTATATTGTCATCGTAAATTGTTTTATGTTGGTTGAAGCAATCTAATCTAATCTTCTGTGTAGTGTTGAATACATTCTTCCTTCACTTCAAAGAATTTTACCAAAGAGAGTATCCTCCTTGATTTTACCAACGCTAATTCTATTCTTAGAACCACGAAAGGTTTATTTCACTTCTTTTTTTCCGCCAACAAAAAAAATATTAATCAGCAGGGGTATTTTTATAGAGTTTAAGACACATCAACATAAAATTTACTTTTATTTTTTCTAGAAAATAAAAAAGTATAATTTTTTTATTTAGCGTTGACCTACTTATCTGAGACATCTGCCCCCCCCCCTCCTCCAAATGTGACAAAGTCATACAAATAAAGAAAGAATCTACTTGCGTGGTGGTGGGGCCTTTTACTTTACACGAATCACATTTCTGGGCAAATCAAATACATATCCAACTTTATAAAAACAATCTGGTCAGGATTTATGTACTGTCTTCTTCTTCTCCTCCAAATTTCTCCCTAATAATTATCAATTGAAGAAAAAAATCTTCAAATCACATCCACACGATGTTTGAAAAGACGACAAATAAAAGGGTATGAACTCATTCTGAACTTTCACCAAAAAGCAACGCATGCCAAGGAGAAGGATGAAGAAGACAACTATTGACAGACACCGGCGGAATGTTGTCTCGGCAACATACCGATTCGTTCAAACCATACCCTGTCACACGATGAAAAGGCACCTAATCTCTGGGTTTGGTTCTCCCCAGGGGCTTTGTCTTCATTAAATACCACGTTCAAAACAGTCCATGTTCAAACCTAATCACATTTTCCCGACCTTAAAATCAAATGCAAGGGACTGTTCACTTTTATTTTGTTGATGAAATACGCGGAATATCGTATATGTTTCGTGTCATACGTGCGATGGTTTGAAGTCTTCATGTCCGTTATCACCCGACTAGAAGTTCCACGTGAACGGTACTGGTGAGTATCAGAAGAATCAAACAGGATTCCCTTCCACGTGAACGGTACTGGTGAGTATCAGAAGAATCAAACAGGATTCCCTTCCACGTGAACGGTACTGGTGGTTCATTCAAGTTCAAGCGATGTCTGTCAGCCTCCAAGGTCGCCAGTTCTAATACCTAGCGTCACAACTAACGTCAACGTAAGCACGTGGGACTTTGAAATCGAGATGCCCACCGGTGGTTATTACCCCAAGTTCGGTAAATCGTCTCCTTAGAATGGTTGAAAGACAGAGTAATGCTGAGATTACATCGAACACGTGACATCCCAATGGTAGGTAACGTGTTCGACCAGGATCTCTCATTTCCTTGGAAATATTAAACAAATATTATTTCTACAAGCAAAATTATTTTTGGGTTTTTTAGTTTTGTTTGTAATTCCATGAGACACAGATTATGAAACTGAACCCCTCTCACATCCCATTACCTAGAGTAAAACATGAAAATAATATATCTGAAACTCTCAGGGGTTGCAAGATACACATTACTAGGTAGACTTGCCATGGATATTAACAATGCAGTGCAGGACGTGTTCCCTGGGTCCGGGACTCCAAAGGCGACTCTCACAAACAAAATTCTTCGAAAATAGATTCATCTTGAACATTTCTAGATTAAGGAAAGTCCAATCAAATGTTTATCTTAAAGGGATAGCTGAGTTCTGTTGCAGAGGGCGCTACACAAAATAATTTTGAGATAATGAAAAACTGAGTATCATATTTGAAAGAACATAATATTTAAATGACAAAATCATCTTTGTTTGATCAAAATCGGTTCAGAGACGGCTGAAATATAAATAACGCCTTTTACGTCGTATTTTGACCAATGCCGATGGTGGCTTTTTTTTGGCATTGTAAAATCATATCCATCGTTATCGGAAAAGTTTTGGCACCTGTATGACATACGGTCGAATTTACCTGTCCTTAGACAAAGTTTAAAACATGATGAACCTGAATGATGATAACTTATCTCATGACAATCATGTATATACCTAAAGAGAAGGTTGTGGTGAAAAGTAATTTGTGAGCATTCTCTTTCTTTCCATTCCAATGTGGAAGAATCTTACACTTTTGATAAACCGCAATTCCTGAAATATCTAAATTTGAAATTTTATTTTTTAATATTAGCCTTTCCGTATAAAAAAACATCGGGATCTGGCATTGGCAAGCAGAAATTGATAAAGAGATTGAGCGTGCGGTAATCCCAAACTGCTAGCATAAACGGATTCTTTGTTGGAATGCCATTGTAATTAGGTGAATGCATTGCTTGATAAGGCAAACCATAACCACTAGATTCGGAGCAAGGTTCGCTGATCGAATTAATTACACCTATGAATAAAGTGATATTGCCAAATGTCACAGGCCAGACAGACAACCTTTTAAGCGATCCCATCCGTCGCTCTAGCAATGAAAACACATTATTATACAATTTATTTCATTTCATTTACATAGATAGGACTTGGAGACGCAGACAGGTCGGACGCTGTCAATCGTTATTAGTTTTGTGCATCGTGGCACAATTACCAATGAAGGATTTGATAAAACAGGGAATATATAGATATGTAGGCCGGGAATTAGGGTTTTCAGGTCGAGTATTAACATCCTGGCCAGAGCTTTGCTATCACTTTACAGTCACAATCATGAACACACTAGACGAGATGAATTCAGTAAATATGAGGTACTGCATCCCGAGACATGCTAGACCTTCTCAGTCGCATCTTTGATGTCGATATGAATCCCGTTGAGAAACATGCTAACATAGCTCTGTAGCTAGTTTGGCCGATGAGTTTATGAGAAAAATATTATACCACATAATTTTTCTGAAAGCGAATCCATCTACTCTTGCGAGGATCAATTTAGAAACAGCAAGAGACCATTATACGTCTATACATCAAAGATACCATCATTTGATTACGTACGCTGATAAGAAATTGTTCATCCTATACCCTCTAGAATCTTGTCTTGTATTGTGAGCAAGCGTCAACCAAGCTGCAATATCAGACAAATACAGCTTGGTAATTGGAAGTGTATAGCTTTTTAAATTTTGTTATATACTATCATGATGAAATCTTCATTTTTGTATTCTTGCCCATTTTATTTTAAACATTTCATTTTTCGTGATACTATTTAAAGATACTATGTCTCTTTTGCAGCCAACATCAAATTCTGTAGAACTTTGCAGGAATTATATGTCATGTATGTCCTATCTGTGAAATTCAAACGTTAGCAGTGTCCTAATATTCAAATTATGCAAGGAAACCCGTTTACTTGCTAGACTTCACTGTCAGACACTATTGAGTGACTGACTGGATTTTTTTTTCTTCTTTCTTTGGTAATAACATACACAAAATGAGCTGTAAAGGGTACATGAGCATTTGTCTACATCAATAACCCACTTCTTGTAATGGCCAAAATTAAACTGATTGAATCTTTGCGCAGCATAAAACATACGACCATTCGGTACAATGGTCTGAAAATCAGACTAGGCCTATTACTAACAGGCTCTATAGCTCTTAAGTCGATTCGACAACAAATAGTCGTCATTTTCCCACTTAAAAACATTTTCAGGCCCCCCCCCCTTTTTTTTTAAAGGGAAGTTCTAAATTAGTATTATCTTTCAAATGCCGTTGTAATTTAACCTTTTCATTGTTTGGCTTGCAAATGGGACATTTAAAGGTATATACATGTATTTTTATGATTACAATGGCATTGTAATCCTGACACACTGTTGGCTGCTTGTGCCTATCACGATCCCGAGCTCATACATACATTCCCAACAAAGTTTATAAACAATATCAATACAATAAATACTCACACTATTATTTTCCAAAATGTGATGCATGTTTGGAATGATGATAAATGGAGTATCGTCCTCATCGAGAGCAATGATTTTAAACCCTCTTGGTAGCATGATTTCACCGCCATCTTGGATCAGAGGAAGTGATGGTGATGTTCTATTCTCAGACACGAAATCATGTTCCTCTTGTTCAACCTGGTGGTCGTGAATATGTGAGGAGGAGGAGGAGGTCGAGTCTGATGATGATGGCTGATAGTGACCTCCTCGTTTGTCCAATGACATCGAGCCTCGATGTCTGGTGATACCGGCTGAGGCGAGGTTGATGGCGGGGATGATGAGGACTGTTCCGATGCTGATTAGTAACCATTGGCAACTTAAAGTAGTCGACATCATGCTGGACGATCTGGTATAAGATATCGTGGCTGCTGAAGACAGCTTTATGAATAGGTTCTTAGTGGATCCAAAGCGATCTGTGTGTAATGACAAAGAGAAATGGCGTCAAAATGTGTATCCGACTTTTTTTACAGTGTGTTCATTTCTTAATTGATAAATAAACATTATCATGATCATGAAAAATCCACCATCATTTTCAAAACACGTCCCATGAGTAAACCTATGGCGTCACCAGAAAGTTGTCACTATTCACCTCTTTTCACACACTTTGCATCTCCCTTTATTCTTGGGAGAACAGTCTAATAACGCGTACAGTGGACTATAGCGTTGAGACTTTGCTTTGATAACATATCATTACACATTAATAAATGATTTTTTAAATCCATTCGTTCTACGTAATCATGGTAATAAAATGTCTTTACCTTTTCATCTCTGATTCATAAATCCTACAAATGCACAAAATACCGCATCTTGCATCGAAAGAGGAAGTTATCACGCGTCAATTATCTGGTTGCAATGATTACATACATAATCATTCTAGCTCCAGGACTAAACAAACTGAGATCTATATTCACAAAGACCTTTACCACAAAATCTCAATACAAACATTCCAATCGCAACACTGTCTTATTTTCTCTTTTATTACATTTTCCCTCAGCATTGAATGGAATGTTTGTGCTTTATTGGTAAGACTTTTCTTTCTTTTGAAATCTTTAAAGGGTGTGAAAAGTTGTGGAAACACACGAGAACCTTTCATCGTCTCACCGGGGAGGGCAGACAATAATCCACCACAAGCGGTTGACATTGTTTCTATACACAATGCGTCCTAACATTGAACTCATCCTATCAATCAGAAAAGTGTGATATGGTATTTTTAGATGTGGTTACATATTTGTGTAGTGGAAAGGGCACGAGTGTCGACCTCACGAACGCCATATTTCCGTGGGATAAAAAGCTGTGAACTGAACATGGAGCTCCGAACACCATGCTATGAACAACACTGCAGGAAGTCAAGTCGATGATCCTCTTCTTCTACAGGTGGTCAGACATTGCACTATCATGTGCTTCCAGCGTTTTTCAACCGTTTCAAGAAAATTAGTTAGGAGTAAATTGAATCTGAACGTGTGCAACTAAAAATCTAAACGAGAAATTTACCAACCCCTCGTCATCATTCTTCAAAAAGATAAGAAAGCAATCGAAATTTTCTTACGACTCTCAGGACAGTCGTAGATTTCTGGGCGAAGAATCAAAGCAATCTAGCTGGGCAGCCTGTGGGGGCGGTGGGGGGGGGGGGGTGTCTAAAAGAGCAGGATAATTATATGTTATATAGTTAGAGGAGGCGCGACGGCTCAGTGGTAAAGCAGTGGTTTCGTTATACCGGGAGGTCTCTGGTTCCAAACCAAGTCGAAGCGCTAGTGCTAGTTTGGTAAGATTTTAATCCTCATTACTAAATCCCTCCGAGACGACTTAAAGCTCTCGGTCCCTCGTTCTTATGTATACATCATACAAATGCTTTCTTACCAGTCAAGTTAAACAAATAAACATACACATTCAAATATTTCTAAGTTTTTACAAATGCTTATTTGGAGCATAGAACCCAAGAACAGCAAATTATATTTTCAAATTCAACTGAAATTCTCACGCATTCACGCCATTAACAATGTCAGGCATGAACCTCAGCTCGTAAGCACTAATTATCACTAATTCCTTTCAGATGATTCAAGTAATCGTCTTCCTCTGCTGTCGGAAACAGTTGGGCTTGACTTCAATGACATTGATATTTTGCTTTGTAGCCAGACAAGTCTTGTCCGTAAATGTCTAATAAATATTCCTAAATATGACATTGAAATTTGACTTGGTCACACGAGAACATTGTGAAAGGAATCGTCTAGAAACTATTGATTTATCGAATATGCAGTATATAGTGAGGTTTATGAATAATCAAAATGAAGGAAAAAACTCAATTGCTGAAAATCACATGCACCACACAAAGAATGAAATATGGGATTACATACATGGGGCATGCACAAGGGGCACGAGTCATGTGCCACGGGCGACGCTTGAAGGGGACTCAAAAACGCAGAAGAGTGGGGGAGCAACACGCATTAAAAAAAAACGTCAAGGAAAAAATGGAGATATGGAAGATAATCTCGCAGTCTCGCACCTTGATATAAATCACAGCTTATATATAAACAGCGTTTATAAAGGGTCAATAAAAAGGGTATACACGAGTTAGTAGACGAGTTGTTATAACAGTAATAACTTCGGTATCTGCTATCAGAAGGCAAGGAAAACGTTATAAAATTCTCTTTTCGAACTTGGACGGAAGCCAATGAAATGATTGGTGGGAAGAACTTAACCTGACCCCTGAATCAAATACAATTGTATACAACGACACGTACATTGAATAACGAAATAAGAAGACAAAATTCATGGGAAAATTATACTCACTCCAATGATGCCAAACTAATTCGATAAAATCAATAACAAATAGGCCTAAGTATTCATTATTAAAGGTAGAACACTCAGAACGAAATAATTTTAAATAAAATTGAAATTGGCCCCTTACTATCAGTGGCTCTAGTCACCATTATCAGTTTCTCTCAATTCAAACTTTAAAAAAGAAACTTTCAAATTATTTTGTGAAATTACTGTATCGGTGTTGAAACCAATCAGCAAGTTAACTATATTTTTTCTTCTTTTTATTAATGTCGACATCCACGGTTTAATGACGAAAAACTCGAGATTTTGGATTCCTTTAAACATTAAACCAACAAAGAAAATGCACATTAGCGCAGTGCCCCCCCCCCCCCATCCCACTTAATTTCTCCGCATACGTCACAAGATCAATTCGTTAATCCGCCATCAATCCTGTAGCTAGGTTCCAGGCATGAAGGTTACACCGTATTATGAAGGATATCCTCTTCATTTCGAGGAAACTATTTCATGATATTGGCGTCGATAGCCAACAGTTATCGGCGACGACCTACAGTGATCAAATTGGAGATGTCAATTCTAATTGAAATCAATTTAAATGATCAACTGAGATAGCGTGCACGGTTTATAATCTATCGATGGGCCGATTCAAATACACAACTATTAAAGTTATTGTTTACATTTTAGCCATCGAGGCAAAAACTTCGTTAATTTGTTTAAGGCAACAAACTCTCCCCTGAGGACAACAACCCCCAGAAACTGTTCCCTTAGCAGGACCATTAGCCTACCCCCGTGAGGCGATGGAAACAAAAATATACATAACTTGAAGGATTTTAAAATATTTTTGAAACAAATTATAGATGAGTGTCCACTATACATACAAAGGAAATTACACACTCATCTGGTGATGAAAATTACAAATGACGGATACATAATGAGAAAATACAGAATTGAAACATCATCTCATGTTTTCTTTGTTGTGCCATTTTTGGAGACGCGCTATAACGTGTACCTTTCTGCGAGAAAGGTAATGTTTCGTACTTTACTAGGTGAAAAAAACTACGATAGAGTGGCGAAACCCTCCGACCCAATCAGATTGCATAGATAATTTAAAAAAGGCTTAGGATAAATAAAGTTGAGAACGAGAGAGAGGAAAGCAAAGACAAGATGTAATATTCCGAATGCTCCGAAATGTTCCCAAAACAATTTTTGACACATGTGTCTAGGGAGGAGGTGGAGGGGTTTTCCCCGGATTTACCGGGGGTAATTGTCTCAGCGGTAAATTCTCCGGAGGTGATTGTCACAAGGGGCTAACTATCACAGGGGTTAATATTGTACTAGGGGGGATTGCTGGGGGGGGGGGGGGGTAATTGTGTCGCTGTTAATTGGCTTGGGGTGATTGTTAAGGTGGTAAATGGCGTAGCACCGCATGCTCTATCTCTATTCACTTTGAGTTTTATATCGCGTTCCCACCCATTTCCCCAACCCCCCTCTTTCTTTCACCCTGCATGTAAAACTATCTGGGCACACATTTCCAATGGTCTATGAAATTCATTATTATCATAATACACTTCCACGGTTTTAATGTACAAGGTGTGTATTAAGCAATTTTATCAATCCAAATTATTATTATTATTATATTTTAAAACTTTTTATACTTTTAGTAATCTTCCCTCGATTATACTTTTGATTCTATTTATTATTTGTTGGTTTTTTTGTGGTGGTACAAAAATGTAAAATCTTCTCCGACTGACATTTGTCGTATGATCTTCCAAATCCATGTCGGTATAACCGAATCGTATATAAGAATGTGTTCTCTATCATAATACTTTTACTGCTTTCTGCGATCGAGGGGCGGGGGAGGCCTCCTTTTGCTTGAAGTTATTTCGTTGAAAATGGAAAACTAAAAGGGTTTCATCCAACATGACAGAATGAGCTTTGATTTGCATCTAGCTGCCTGGTTTGGGCACATTTAAGGCCAGACAATAAGAAGTTTATAAGTTCGTGTCAAAATATGGAAGTACATCGCAATACGTTCTATAAAAAAGAAATACTATTCAAGCATTCACATCCATTCGTCAAACACACATTCAAAGAGTAGTACCAAAATCATAGTTCCTTTCTATCCGATCTCCATTTTCTATCATCTCTCAATAATAATTTGATAGACCTACCTCCCCTCCTGTTACCAGCGTGGAAATAAAAACTGATGCAATAATCATTGGAAAGAATAAATGTCTCCTATTAATAAGCAATAATGTTCATGCCATTAAAAACAGAAAATGTTTTAAATGTAAGAGTCTGCCCACTTACCAGGTTCGAGACGTCCACATGTACCGGCCTCTGAAAGCATGCGACAAAACCACGTGGAGTATTGTTGACCAACAAACTACGAGCCAAAGTAACCCACAGAGCAGAATCGAAGCAAAACTAAATGACTCGTCCAAACTTCTTGCAAAGATAAGCTTTCTATCGAATTCTTTTCTGTGTTCTGACAGGGCAATAATTTGAAGATGTCCCGGTAAAGTTTGGAGATGGTGCAGTGCAATCGGGGATGATGCTTTGTGATGACAAAATTGAGGCTTGCTCTACGAAATTGGAAGAAAATCTGACTGATGCCGGCCGGTTGCGAGACGAATTTATTAGTAATCGAGTGGGCGTGTCGACTACTGTTCATTGACCCGCTCGCTTGAAAAACTAGCCAATGAGCGATGAGTGCGTAGTAATCGGTGCTGTGATCACGGTCTGGACTGCCCATTCACAATATTTGTTTTGATGGTGTCTGTGAATGCTGCAAATGCAGACAGACTATTAAAATCGATCTACTTATATCACAGAAAGTGGGGTAGAGAGAGAGAGAGAGAGAGAGCCAGACATAGGGATGTGGAAGGAGAACGAGAGAGAGAGAGATAGAGGAGGAGGGGATGAGAGACAGGGAGAGAGAGATTCAAAGGGAGAGCGAGGGCGTTGTTAGGCATGACTTCTTAACAAAAAGAGGGGGGGGGGGGGACGTTGCCGCAGTAATTTTTTTTCATTTACGGGGGTCGTCACACCCCCTCACTCCCTGTATCGTCATCCCTAACAAAAACAGTGACAAAGGGGAGAAGAAAAACGAGAGAAAAGAACAGACAAGAAGAGGCGTGGATTGAGAGAGGAAAACACTTTTAAAATGGAAGGACGGGGGGGGGGGGGGGAGGGTGAGCATATGGTAAACTATACCGTATAGTATTCACAGACATAGAATAGAAGACGTCTGAGCGAATACAAACATTGGTTCACAGCCAGGACATGTCTCTCTGTGAACCTGACAAGGACATGCTTATACCGGTGGAAGGCAAGGGGGACTGTGCCCTTATCAAATAGTAGAGAGAGAGAGGGGGGGGAGAGATGGGATAGAGAACGGAAAGGAACCTAGATAAAGAAAAGTGAAATATCACGGTAGTTTGATTCCCCTGTCTCACACCTTCTTCGTAATCATATTTGATCTTAGACCACCCCCTCCCAGTGATCTGATCAAGAGCGCCCTCAATGGATAGATTCACGCAGGCTACGTCAATGCACCCTCCTAGGCAATACAATGTTCAAGGTCTTTTTGAAGATTTGTTTTCCCCTGGGCATCGTGACGATCATGATATTTGTGTTTAATATCTACTCTGTTCTTCCAAAATTGGAAATCATATCCGTAGATATTTTCTTAGAAATTGTGAACATCCCCAGTACAGGCTCTGGTTGTTCCCTAAGACCTACCCTTCTTCTTTGCAAAGGTTTCATTCCTAATATCAAGACGTTTCGGTTCTTCATCCCTCATCATGTCAGCCTATTCCTAATATCAAGACGTTTCGGTTCTTCATCCCTCATCATGTCAGCCTATTCCTAATTAGGCCTACATATCATAGTTCAAATACACGCCATATCTGACATTTAAGTTTTGTGGCAGATAACTAGTTTTCCCACGCAAACGGCAGATAGGCCTACATCACGAATACACAATACACCAAAACCATGTCATCTATTGTTTGGTATTGATTTTAATTCAAAGAAGGAAAAAGATGTTGATATTATTTTGAATTATGCACTTTTTACTATTTACAAAAGCTTTGTTGGAAAAGAACTTAAAAAGAAAGAACAAAAGAGAGACTTCTTCATATTTTGATATAGAAGAAAATATTAGAAAACCATGTATATCCCTCCAGAAATGGAGACAAATGCTTAACATGTGAATATGTTTATATTATTATGAATTCATAAAGAAGACCTGAAATAGTTATTTTACGAAAAAAGAAAATCATGAATACACAATAAATTTAACCATATAAATAGTCTATAATTTTGGATAATGATTGATCACGCCCTCTGGCCAACCCTGGTCGAACTGATCATCCATGTTTTGCCACCCCTCTCTTCTGACCAGGTGATCTCACTGATTACACCCCTCTTGCATGACAGCTAGAACCCAGACTAAAAAAACCCAGACGGAATTACCTTCAACCGTAAGAGGGCTATAATCTTTCGGGCGGGTTCTGCCCCCCCCCCCCCCTCCCCCTCCTCCCCCTACCTCTACCAACACCAAATTCCCCCTTCAAAGTTTCCGGTCACTCATTCCGATGACCTCCTTTCCTTTCTCTCCTCTTCTTTCTTTACTCAAAGGAGCTTTTTACTACTGTTACTACTATACCAGGGTCACAAAATATAAACACAGAACAGTAGTGCTGGTTGGCATTATGCCAGAACTCGTCTGTCCAGGGATAGCAACGAGGTTAGTGTGTTCTCTCTTACGAGATCCGTGGGAAATTGTCGCCAATTCTTTGAATAATAACAAAACATTCCTTGATTCAAAATGTGATATCAATATATATATCTCACCGTGAGCGTAGTAGAATGTTGCGAAGGATGGCCACACTACAAAGGCAAATTATCTCATAATATTCTACTTCAATATTATTGTGATTAACCACTTATCGTTTGTATTCTCTAAAATAAAACAACAAAAACAAGAATTTTAACAAGAATTCACTGAAATGTAACCCAACAGGTGTGTATCTATAATATTTGTCGCACACTGTCTAGGTTCATGAACACTTAAAAATACGACGCATACCGAACCTTTGAAACTGATGACCTAGGCGTCCAGTATGTGCGATTATTTTATATTTCTTGTTTCCCATCCTGTCGTCAAGTTCACCCTAGCCAAGTTTCCCAGATCGACGAGAATGCTTATATTATTAAATATTTATATAAATGTAATAAATGCAATGTATCTGTTCTAGCGGTTGAACCAGATAGGGGATATAAGGCGTGTCACCCTGGTTTTTCTTTTAATAGGAGGACGCGTATTGGATCTTTGCGATAAATTGATTGTGGCAGATCGTTTTGACAGGAAAAAATATGAGAAAATGACTTGTTACATCATATTCATGCTAGAAACAATGCCTCGCTCAGCATCACCCTGTAGACGGGGAGAGAGAGAAGGGGGGGGGGGGTAAGTAAGTGTTCATCAGGTAATATTACAAGAATAATTGGTGGTATCATGGCATGTGTACATGAATTTTACATCAGCAGCAACTGCCACTTCCAACATTAAAAACAGGCTTAGTGAAGGCATGAACTATCGTACAATTTTACATAAACATGGCAAATTAAAAAAATTGGGCCAAAACTGTACAGATTACTATTCAAAGTGTAGAGTTAAAAATAAAGACATTTCCTTAAATTACCTTGAGAGCAAAAGTAAGTGGCTTCGGTGTGCTATTATAGATCTATCTCACATTCCTTAGTATTGTATCCATGAATACATCGATTAGTACGTCCTATATATTCAATCAATTTTTTCCCCCTCAAACTCCTTTTTCCCCAATCGATGCGGTCAGGATCTAGCCATTCTTTGACTAACCTCCCGGTGTTCAAGAAAGAAATCAAAGAAAAGGAAAACGGAAGCCACAAATGTATACGTTCCACTCTGCGGGGAGTAGATCAAACAAAAGACCAAAGATTGCGACATTCCAAAGCTTAGCAATTTTTTTTCTTTCGATCGATGGGGAGGAAACGGACAAAAAGATAATAAAGAAAATGTCATTAGTATATTTTCGTCTCTGAATAGATGAGGTTTATATAGCTCGTCTGCGAATGGTTGTCCTTTCATGACCTGCTGTGATAAAGACACCGATGTGTTGGACTAGGAATGTCAATATTGCAATCATCCATCGTCTACCAAATTATGTAAATACAAATATCACTGTGGTTGGTACCAAGAGGTTCGCCTTGTGACTATTTGGTTGATCTGGAGGTTCTTCAATGTCTCAAATTACATTTGCGACATTGGTAAATACATTTTCTGATCAGCATTATTCATTCTTTCGGCAAATCAACTTTCAAAAGTGAAATTAGTTACAAAAGTTTAACTAACTCATTAATTTCTGCATTAGGAAATACGATTACCTAACTTTGTGAGGTGAGTAAACAGTATTTCTAAAACAAGTGCCACAATGAAACCAGTTTCCCATACATCCCAATGATATAATGGCCCCCAACATCTTGACGAATAATACTTGTTTCATAATCTGCTATATTTAGTATTGGTAGTAGATGGTTGGTAGAGGGCAATGACCCGTAATGAAGCCAGCTATCAGGGCTAGACATTGGAAGGCTAGGCTAGCAGGCCTGCCTCGGATTGAACTCAAAGTGGGTTGAGGAATCATGCGTGGACTGGTACGAGGGGCAGGGAGGGTGTAGGCTGAGGATGAGAGGGGGGGGGGGGACAGAATGGAAGTGGCAGATAGGGAGGAAAGAGGCAATATTGGAATTGAGAAATGATTAAATAAGGATATGGTGGATCGAAGGAAATTGTAATAAATATTTTTTCATTTGGGGTTCCACTGGAGGACTACTTTTTAGCCAAAATGGAGTTCGATCGTGTTCAGTAATTTCAAACATTACTAAAGAAGTAAAAAATAGTAGGCAAACCCTTGTTTCTATTAAAGCACGGTCATATTGGCCAAGATAGATAGGTAGAGCTCATTCTAGTATAGAGCCTCTAGTATTGCAAAGATAAATTAACCATTGGTTCATAGAGACAACAGTGAGATATCACGCTCAGGCCGCCATTTAACTCCTTCGCGTCCCTCTCCAAAATTGTGCCGGTAACTGTATTGCACTGATACAATTTTACTTGGACGGAACTAGACAGCTATCTTTTAAAATTAATAACGCAAATCATCTCAGCCCCGTAGGATATCGTTGTGTATTTGTTTATTGTTTTAGGTTACAATAAAAGCTCTTACAGTATACTGTACATAGCAATATAATTTCACATGCGAAGCCTGCATGACATGTCTCAATTTTGCAAAAGGTCAAGGAAAAAAGACGAGCGAACAGAAACTTATATAAGTACCCAGTGAAGACTTTGAAGTTCTTGATTTAAAGCCCTGTACAAGTTTGATATTTATACAACGACAATTTAATCTTTAATTGTATTTTAATGAGTCGTTTATCGCACGGCAAATACGCAGTCCGACATTGCTTGGACAAAAGTATGTGAGTGTGCATGGGGAGGGGTGGATGGTGATACTTGTGTAGTATTTGAATAAACATCAATGTTTATTGTTATTATTATTATTATTATTAATATTATCAATGTGTTTATCTATGAAAATACGAGCGTAAAGATATTCTTCCAAGAAATCGAGAAATCAACTGCAATTTCAATACCCATATAGTGCGGTCTATGTGAATCGCGCTTGGATTATGTAATGCATCATTGTCATGTACGCACCGTTACAATATAACAGACGAGCATTTGCTTTCTGAAAACCTCTGCGATCATGTTCTAAATCGTTGAATAAAGCTTCAGGGACTCTTTCTTTGTGTTTGATGTCTTGCTCTACAAATGAATGGAAATAGATGAATTTCAAAGAGGCCACGCTATTCTTGCCTTTACAAGAAGGATAGGTTTTGTTGACCGCTGTCTGACTCCCAAGAAATGGGTCATGTCTCAAGAGGCTCACAATCCAGGGCTGTCAATTCACGAGCCAATTCGGAAAGTTTCACTTACAAAAGGGTTCATTCAGCCCCAGTTATATGACATTAAACTCCTGCAAGTTTCAATTATAAAGTGAGGAAATATATCAATGTTACTGCTACGCCCTGCGGGGAAATTAATATGCATCAACTCCTATTAAACATTTGGTAATGTACGTGTATAAATGTTTGTCCGAAGGATTAAAATAAGAAACATAATAACGTTTTGAATATAGCTCTTTTAAATAATGTGTAATTTAAAGTTATCCAAAACATCGCTTCCTTACCCAATGTCCAAAACTTTTCCACATAGATAACTGTGGGAACTTTCAGATTGGATATTGAATTGCCACAGCCATAGAGTGTCCTGTTATTGCTCGATTACTTCGCTCTCTCGCCAACTTGAAAAGCTGATATTTGGGCATATGGCATCAGTCCCTTCCCTTCGATGAAACTTGGCCTGCACTTCTTTGATGATGTACGCAGTACTTCCCTCTCCTTCTCCCCTCCTTATCTTCTTCTTCTTCGACATTACACTTTTTAAATCACATTTTCTTACAATTTCAATAATTAGGCTTATTTTTTCCTTTTCTTAAAATAATAATAGGCATTTATACAACGCCGTCTAACTAGAAATTCTATTCCGAGGCGCACTATTTAATTTAATTATTATAGTGTCGTGTCGGGGATCGAATCACGACCTTTGAATTGCAAGTCAAGTGTTTAAACCACTCGATTACGACACTTCTTTATCACCCCTTTTCCGATGTTTTGTTCTTTCCTGGTTGTGCCTCCTTGACTGATCATGGTCTGATATAACTGTACTTTCCTTTGGCCTTTGAATAACCTTAACAGCAGGTGGAGTGGTTGATTTCTCTTTCATTTCTGAATGTCAACTCTGGATGTCATGATAAGGCAAATGCAAAGTAATGTTATTATATGAAAAACACGAGTAGGAAATCTTACGATATGCTTATACATGCACATTGTACATTCGTGTTACGTCATATAGTACATTAGCAATAAAACAGTTAGTGATGATCACCCAACAATGTTCGCTTGAAATGGACGGTGTAATGATCACTGATGATAGAGGATTACACAAAAACAGAGACTGATTTTTTTAATTTTTTTTTTTTTTTTTTTTTTGGGGGGGGGGGGGGTCTAAAGTTTGCTCGCTATTCCCTAAGGAAGAAATCAACTGTATTTTGTTTCAAATGGTAAATTTTAAACCCTTGTTATCCAAGAGCCCAAACATTGACAATGAGGCTTGGTTACCTTGCAGACAATATACATCTGATTGCTGATAGCTTTCCCTAGATTACATTGCAGTATAAACATATAATTCTATTTGCGGGAAATTTCGATCAGTACTGCATCCAGCAATTGAATTGGACCAAATCACTAAACATACCTTCTCAAAACTTATATGACTCGAACATCCAATAATAAGATGTATAATGAGAGTGTATTATTGGGATTTAATTTCTGTTATGTTTTCCTGAATTTGTTTTAACTCTTACAAATTTCATTGAAAAAATGAAGAAGAATAAAATTTTCTGGAATCAAATTTCCTCGAATTTTTAGCAATGTACTGACACGTATACTTTATACAGATTCTTGGAATGGAAGAGCTCTGCCTTGTTGGTGGTCTTTAAGATCAACAGATCTCTTCGGACCAGACAATGAACAACGACGAGAGAGTTATCCACGTTTATTTTCTTGTCTGCATTCTATTATCTTACCGATCAAGCTTTCATCCTTCCACTTCACCCACAGCCTGAACATCACACCTTTCCCCTGTTCTCTCACCCCCCCCCCCCCCCCCCAATCCTTGCAGTTATCCGCATCAATTCCGTGCATTTCACTGTGATCGTATCGCAAGTGGTATTGCACGAACATTTACAACACTCATTCCCAAGTTCTGGGAGAGATGAAATATAATTTGTGAGCTTTTTATGTGAGCTGTCAATCATTAGACAGGGTATTAGTTCTCCTTTACAATAAAATATGATTCAAGGTCACATAGATTGTAACGTTTTAATTAGAAGCTACCAAAATGAAATTGCTTACAGATAACAAATGCAATCGATGATTTTGTTAGTGCTAAAATGACCGTGAAGCAATTAGGAAGGAGTGTTGCCTGTGACCACCCCCTCTTGCTCCTTCTTTTCTCTTGATCTTCTCCATCTCAATCTCTTCTGCTGGCTTACCATTCTTTCCAAAGTGTTTTTAGTTCAAAGATTAACAAGGTGTGTAGCATCGGTGAACTATGTTATCATGATCATATGGAGAAATCAAAAAGATGTTGTATTTTGTTGTATGATGCCTACATTTCATGATATAAAGTGAGATGTTCATGAAAAACAGCATCATTTAGTTACAATTGTTTCGTTAACATTAAAATAAAATTTAAGAAAGCACAAAAAGAAAGAATGATAATAGTTAATTTATGCAAAACAGTTTCAATACATTAGGCTAGAACATAACAAAGGTCAAACTATATCCTCGATGATAATAAAGACTTGCCGGTATTAAGAGGATTTAGGTCTTTAATCTTTGTCTCATTATTTGACACAGCGAAAAAAAAACTGTTTTCAAACCTCACGGATGTAATGGTAAACTAAAGAGGAACATGAACGTTGCAGAACGAAGATGAATGATGTTAGTCACATCATAATATGATTGTGAATGATGGTATACAAGATGGCTATGGTTTCTGGTTTGCATGTTCCCTCACCTCTTAAAGTGACTCGGTGACATTGTCTCAGATTCTGAAACAAAATCCTGGATTTAGCTCATGGTGCAATCATAATTATAAACCTGTAGATCCAATGAAATGTACAATGTACAAGCTGATTGCCTGTCTGTTTATCAAGATATTTATGATTGAAAATCAAAATTTCATTTTTCGTTTTCCTAACGGTTTTTTTTATTTTATAACACTACAGTCTATTGGGGAAAATGAGTATGATAAAACCGGTCACTCAAATTTTTTTTTTTTTTTGAGGCACGTTATGATAATTTTGATGCGATTTTTTTTTAGGGCTTCAATATTACACCATATCACAGCCACTGATAACACGTAGGACCATGCATCTCAGATTTAACATAGTTAAACGATGCATTTAACTACAGGAAGGTCAGTGATGGATGACATCAATGACCAGTTTCTTTTGAATTCTTAGACGCCATTTCTTCTTCTTCCTAAACTTCTGTTCATGAAGTGGTGTGTATCAAAACAAAAGTCTTGTTTCCCTATATTGTGTCTTGGGGTCAAAACGCAACCTATACGTGACGTAAACAATGACATCATAATGTGAATATCAAATGTTTGATCTGCTCTTTCTACGAAAAGACGAGGTCAAAGTCAAGTTATTAGTGCTCAAGGGAGTGAGCAGTCTAACAGGTGGATAATTTCATGGCTCGTTGAACTAATTTATGTGAGATTTGATGTTAAAGCATGTGTAGGTCGAGCGTTTAACATTTAAAGGGACACAACGGAAACTCATTTTCAATTGTGATAGACGGCGAGTACAGTCTCAACTTCCAGATACACGTTGCGATTGCCGAATTGATCGGCATATGGCCGAAAAAATGAAAAAGTTAAATTCCAACTGCATTTGAAAGATAATACTAATTTAGAACTTCCCTAAAAAAGGTGGGGCTTGAAAATGTCTTCAAGTGGGAAAATAACGACTATTAGTTGTCAAATCGACTTCAGGGCTATAGAGCCCAAAAGTAATGGTCTTGATTTTCAGACAATTGTACCGAATGGTCATACGTTTTATGCTGCGCAAAGATTCAATCAGTTTAATCTTGGCCATCACAAGAAGTGGGTTATTGATGTAGACAAATGCTCATGTACCCTTTACATGTATGCTATTACCAAAGTAGGAAAAAAGCCAGTCAGTCACTCAATAGTGTCTGACAGTGAAGTCTAGCAATTAAACGGGTTTCCTCGCATAATTTGAATATGAGGACACTGCTAACGTTTAAATTTCACAGATAGGACATACATGACATATTCATAATTCCTGCAAAGTTCTACAGAATTTGAGGTTGGCTGCAAAAGGAACATAGTACCTTTAAGGAACTGTCATTGGCGGATCCAGGGTGGGAGCATGGGTGGTACAGGACTCCACCCCTGGCAAACAAGAAGAACTAACAAACAAAGATGGTAACCACAATTTAACCTTTAAAAAAAAGACGGACACCAACCCCTGCAAAAAAGGTGATAACCAAAATGTTGCTCTCTTTTTTTGCCCAAGGGGGGGGGGGGGGGGGGGGGTGTTGAGTAAAAAAAATAATGCTCAATTCCCCCCCCCCCCCCCCTCGTTAGTTACTTCAATGGTAAATGTTAAATTAAAGATAATCTGAAAGTTTGAGTGAAAACTGACCATTATTAATTATAACAATTGGGAAAATGTGATCTGATCGATTCCTTAATTCTCCCAACTATATCATTACAATATTTAATAACATTTTAGATGAATGTGAATCGTCTCAAAACAATGAATTGGCTCTATATACCATTCCAGGCATTTAAGTGTTGACAGATTCTTAAAAGCCTTCTCCCTTTTTTTCATTTTATTGAAAAATTACGCAGTTTTTTCATCAACTTTCAAAAATGTTACTGAGACACTTTAAAATTATTCTTCGGAGAATTGATTAATTCTTACCAGTCTCCGGGGCACCGTTACACATGTGTCAAACATGAAATCGACAAAATACACTGTCAACGACTATTTACTACTAATATTTACTACGACATAAATCAAAATGATGGCACTGGTTCCAAGAAAAGAAGAAGAAAGGGTACCGAGAGATATTATATTATTCACACACCCTTCATTTGGGGAGGGGGAGGGGGGGGGGTGGGAGGGTAAACGTAATACGATCAATGGACACACCCGCTTCTCTCTCTCTCTCTCTCTCTCTCTCCCTCTGTCTCCCTCTGTCTCCCCCTCTCTCTCTCTCTCTCTCTCTCCCTCCCTCTCTCTCCCTCTCTCTCGCTCTCCCTCTCTCACCTCTCTATAAAAATATGGGGATTGGTTTCCAATTTTCTTAATAGATTCTATCAGTTGATTATTATATATTATACATTTTGAATATATATGGTCATGTACATAATTATGCAGATAAATAGCATTGATATTTTTGGTGTCGATTTATTGCTTTATTTACGAAATTATTGGGGGGAATTAATGGAATTTAAAAGATTAAAACAAAAATCAAAATAAGATTGTTCATTTGCGACGCCAAGCAGAATTTCCTTAATGGAATTTATATCCGGAAAAACAAGCAACAAATTTAGAAATGAGTTAATTCACTAATGCCGATACCACAATAAGTGTCATTTTATTAATGTAGTACTGCGTTAGTGATTGTCTTGGTTTATGTCGCTCTAGATAAGAGTTACATCGAATCAAACATTGCAAACACATTGCTTTCACAGACTATGTGAACGTAAACAATTTAAAGATAAAGACCAGTTCTGGTCATGCGATTGCATTGTGAAAGAAACGTTGTGGAATCGATCAGAAAGGTTGATCATGTAGCATATGTACTGCAAGGTTCTGGAATCATCAAATAATAAGAAATTTGGACCAGTCTTGGTAAAGTTACAAGACACGTGCGCTACACGTGCGCGATATCTATCAGGTATAGATATAATAATTTACCAAATATATCAATTAGTAGGCGGTTTCTCGGCAAAATTTGTATCATCACGTATTGCAAAACATATTCTCTTACATGATTGGTAATAAGAGCTTCCATTTCATTTTTTGAGAGGGGGGCGTTTCCAAAACTGATCTTTACCTTTAAGGTTCAATTTGAAATTTAGGGCAAACGTGACAGATAAGAAAACAAGGGATCGTAAATAGTGAAAACGTTGACGTAATTATGGTTATCTTGCATGCCATCTTTATTGTTCGGAAATTGATTCCCGTCTTTGAAATTAGAGAGGTGATGGAAGTAATAAAACGAAAGCAATGCAGATACATGTCATATCTCTCTCAAGACTCCTCCCACAACAACTTGATGCACGTTCAGACGTCAGTCACTTTGTTTTTCATTTGGTCATTTCAGTTTATAACCTCACTACAGGAAATCTTTAATTCGAATAGCTTTGTGTCCTTTTCCATCTTGTTTTCATAACATATTTGCCTTTAATAATACTGATGATATCGCATTTGAACATCTTTTTAAAAGGAATGTCAATACTTACCCATACCAACTTTTAAATAATCTCCAAAACATTGAAGATGTTTACTCTGATGACATGGATCATAATCTTGATGTCTTGGACTGTAAATATTATTTAGATGATGATTTCTTAACAAAAGCACTTGAATTCAAAGAAATTTTTAGTATTATTCACTTCAATTCTCGAAGCTTGTCTAAAAACTTTGATGCAATATCCGATTTTATATTTTCTCTTAATTTCGATTTCTCCATCTATGGCTTTTCAGAGACTTGGATCCATGAAAACACACCACATACTTTTAACCTACCTGGATATTCGTTTATACATAATGATCGCAAACATGCTAGAGGAGGTGGTGTGGGTTTGTTAATATCTGATCTTCTGGATTTTGTTATTAGACATGATATCTTAGAATGTTCTGAAATTATGAGTCTTATTTATAGAAATTGTTATTCCTAGAGGGAAAAATATTATTGTCGGTGTTATTTATAGAAAACCTCAATCAAAAGTTATGGATTTTAATAAACACCTTCAGTCTTGTTTAGAAAAATTGAATACCGAACATAAACATGTATATATAATGGGAGATCTTAATATTAATCTACTGAATCATGATAATGTTTCTGTGAATGAATTTTTGAGTGCAATACATTTGAATAGCTTTGTGCCCTTAATTGATAAGCCAACGCGTGTTACAGAGACATCCTCATCTTTAATTGATAATATTCTTACTAATAACTATGGATCAAATGTGCTTTCTGGCTTATTTTACAATGATATTACAGATCATTTCCCAGTTTTTCAAATAACCCACTTTAAATTTCATGCACAATGTACTCCTACTCGTAAATTTCGTCGTATAAATGAAAGTACTATTAGAGCTTTTGAAGAAAAGGTGTATAATGTTGATTGGAGTGATGTATTTAACTGTACAGATACTGATGAAGTTTATAATATGTTTATAGATATGTTATCCAAAGTTTACGATGATGTATTTGTAATGGGAGACAGTAAGACCACAAGAAAATTATTAAAAAGCCATGGATAACTGTAAGCATATTAAAAAAAGATAAGATTAAAAAATAAATTGTTTAAGAAGTATAGGAAAAATTGTACTGATGACAATAAGAAAAGATATGTCAAGGTCAGGAATAATGTTACTAAAATATTACGTTGTGCACGCATAAACTATTATAAACTTAAATTTCAGCTCTTTAAAGGAAATATGAAAAAAACATGGAATATGATAAATGAATTACTTGGAAAATGTAAGAACAATTTACCATCATATGTTACTATAAATGGAATAGATGTACATGATGAAAAGGATATTGCTAATAACTTTAATACATATTTTGTAAATATAGGAGCCTCTATGGCTAATTCTATACAACAAGATGATAACTTTGTTGATTTTTTATCTGGAAGATGTAACAACACCATATTTTTAAAACCTGTTAAAGAAACTGAAATATTGGAAATTATTAAAATATGAACTCATCAAGTAGTAGTGGCATTGATGACATTAGTCCCCTTGTTGTGAAAAAAATTATTTATGGTATTGTGAAGCCTTTATGCTTTATTTACAACCTATCATTCTCATCTGGAATAGTACCCTTGAAATTAAAAACAGCAAAAGTTACACCTGTCTACAAAAAAAAAGATATCCATGATATTTCAAATTATAGACCAATATCTGTTCTTCCCGTCTTTTCTAAGATATTAGAAAGGCTGGCTTATAATAGGATTTTTGATTTTTTGTATAAAAATACTATATTAAATGAATTTCAATATGGTTTTATGAAAAATGTTTCTACTGAAATGGCACTTATTGACTTACATGATTATGTTGTTAATTCTTTTGCAAATAAATCATATACAGTTGGTGTTTTTCTCGACCTGAGTAAGGCATTCGATTCAATTGATTACTCAATATTGTTACATAAATTAAGTTATTACGGTATTAGAGGACTACCTTATTCATGGTTTAAAAGTTTTTACATAATCGAACTCAAGTTGTGTCTTACAACAATGTCATTTCAGATTCTTCTAATATTTCATTTGGTGTTCCTCAAGGATCGATTCTAGGTCCTTTGTTATTTCTATTGTTTATCAACGACCTCCCAAATTGTTCTAAAATATTAAAATTTATATTGTTTGCTGATGACACCAATATCTTATACTCAACAGATGATCATTTATCATTGTCAACTAATTTAAATAACGAACTACTAAAGGTCTCTAAATGGTTTAATGCCAATAAACTTACATTAAATATAGATAAATCAAATTATATGTTATTTTATACTGTGAAACAGAAACAAAAGTATAGTACTTTGCAAAACTTAGTTGTGAAACTCAATAATTCATCAATTGAACGTGTATATTGTACAAAATTTCTGGGTGTTTACATTGATCATGATTTATCATGGAAGACTCACATCTCTTATGTCAGAAAGAAGTTATCACAGAATATCGGTGTCATCAGCAAATTATGCCATATCCTACCAAAATGCATTCTTATAACATTGTATAATACTTTAGTCCTGCCCTACTTATCATACTCTAATGTTGTATGGGCTAATACATATTCTTCCAAATTGGAAGCCATTTTTATATTACAAAAGAGATTTGTTAGAATTGCCTCATCATCTTCATACTTGGCACATACTAAACCCTTATTCATAAAGTTAAGCATACTGAACATTTATAAATTAAATAATTATTTTAATGCAATACTACTTTTTAAACACAAGCTTGGTTTATTACCCAATAATTTATGCATTATGTTAACTTTAAACTGTTCAGTTCATAATTATAATACTCGAAACAAAATGAATTATTATTTATCTGCTATTACAAAACAATATGAATTACACTCTTTTAGACACAAAGCTCCTTCTGTATGGAATTCCTTACCGTCAGACATTACTTCTATTAATAGCCTGAACTCATTTAAAAGAAAGCTTAAATTATATCTTATTTCTAATAATCTTACATCATAAAACACTCAATTACTCCACAATGCAAATTTGTTTAGGGTTGTGCGGTCTACATGTATGTTTTTGTTTTTGCTTATGTTCTACTTTGATTTGTTTTGTTTTGTTATTTTTTGTTATTGTTTATTCAAATACCATATATCATTTGTATGATTCCTATACTGTTTTTTTTTCAGGTGGCTGTCCAGACAAACCCTCTAGGGTTTTTTATACAGCAACCTAATTCCTATTTGTTTGTTTTTACTGTCAATATTGTACTATGTTAATCATATTTATGTAAAAGTAATATTTTGATGTCACCGTTTTTGTTTTTTTACTATGGAATTAAATAAATACTGAACTGAACTGAACTGAATTCTGTCAATTAACCAATCAAATATATTACTTTTAATTAAATCTCTAAGTAATTTTGAATATTGAATACAGTATCTGATCGGTATCTGATAGGGAGCTACATCAGCTAGCAAGTGTCTTTGACCTGCAAAGCCGGCACGTAGCCAGAGTTTGATGTTTTTTTTTTTTTTTTTTTTTTTTTTTTTTTTGGGGGGGGGGGGGGGGGAGGCACATACATGTAATCGATCGAGGTAAAAAAAAAAGGGGGTTTAAAAAGTTCAACCGATCTTAGAAATTTTTTTTTGGGGGGGGGGGCACGTGCCCCCCCCCCCCCCCCGTGGCTACGTGCCTGCTGCAAAGCAAACTTAAAAAGAAAGATGAGCTACAGCAGCTAGCAACATTGTAAGTTTGCATTGCCACAAATTATTTCACCAGGGCCTACAGCTTTACAAGCTTGCTTTCATGTAGGTCCAATTATATTTCTCTCATTTAAATCCGTACTCTATATTGACCACTTATCTTTATGTTATGTATTATGTATCATTGATTGAAATTTCATCACAAAAAGTAATTTATTTTGAAATGAAGGCCTATATGTAACATTGGAAATATGAAATGAAATAAAATGAGATGAAGTGAAATACTGAACTGTTTTTTAAAGCCATCGCACAACTCGCACAATCGTTACATTTTTATACAATATCATATTTGATTACACTTTAAATTGTGTTATTATTGTTGTTTGGGTGTTCGTGTACGTGTGTGCGTGTGTGCGTGTGTGTGTGTGTGTTTAAACCAGAAGTATTTAAATCAGAAATAATGTGGGCAGGGGCGGCAGGTGTGTACCCCTCTCTCTATATGTGCGCGCGTGTGTGTGTGTGTTTAAATCAGAAGTAATTAAATCATAAATAATGAGGACGAGGGGCGGCAGGTATGTACCCCTCTCTCTACATGTGTGTGCGTGTGTGTGTGTGTTTAAATCAGAAGTATTTAAATCAGAGATAATGAGGACAGGGGCGGCAGGTGTGTACCCCTCTCTCTACATGTGTGTGTGTGTTTAAATCAGAAGTATTTCAATCAGAAATAATGAGGTCAGGGGCGGCAGGTGTGTGCCCCTCCCTCTCTACATGTTTGTGCGTGTATGTGTGTGTTTAAATCAGAAGTATTTAAATCAAAAATAGTGAGGGCAGGGGCGGCAGGTGTGTACCCCTCTCTCTACATGTGTGTGTGTGTTTAAATCAGAAGTATTTCAATCAGAAATAATGAGGTCAGGGGCGGCGGGTGTGTGCCCCTCCCTCTCTACATGTTTGTGCGTGTGTGTGTGTGTTTAAATCAGAAGTATTTAAATAAAAAATAATGAGGGCAGGGGCGGCAGGTATGTACCCCTCTCTCTCTACATATGTGTGCGTGTGTGTGTGTGTGTGTTTAAATCAGAAGTATTTCAATCAGAAATAATGAGGGCAGGGGCGGCAGGTATGTACCCCTCTCGCTACATGTGTGTGCGTGTGTGTGTGTGTTTAAATCAGAAGTATTTAAATCAGAAATAATGAGGGCAGGGGCGGCAGGTATGTACCCCTCTCTCTCTACATACGTGTGTGTGTGTGTGTGTGTGTGTTTTAAATCAGAAGTATTTCAATCAGAAATAATGAGGGCAGGGGCGGCAGGTGTGTACCCCTCCCTCTCTACATGTGTGTGCGTGTGTGTGTGTTTAAATCAGAAGTATTTAAATAAAAAATAATGAGGGCAGGGGCGGCAGGTATGTACCCATCTCTCTACATGTGTGTGCGTGTGTGCGTGTGTGCGTTTAAATCAGAAGTATTTAAATCAAAAATAAGGAGGGCAGGGGCGACAGGTATGTACCCCTGTCTCTCTACATGTGTGTGTGTGTGTTTTAATCAGAAGTATTTAAATCAGAAATAATGAGGGCAGGGGCGGCAAGTGTGTACCCCTCTCTCTCTCTACTACATGTTTGTGCGTGTGTGTGTGTGTGTTTAAATCAGAAGTATTTAAATAAAAAATAATGAGGGCAGGGGCGGCAGGTAAGTACCCCTCTCTCTACACGTGTGTACGTGTGTGCGTGTGTTTTAAATCAGAAGTATTTAAATCAGAAATAATGAGGGCAGGGGCGGCAGGTATGTACCCCTCTCTCTCTACATGTGTGTGTGTGTTGTGTGCGTGTTTAAATCAGAGATAATGAGGACAGGGGCGGCAGGTGTGTATCCCTCTCTCTCTCTACATGTGTTTTCGTGTGTGTGTGTGTGTGTGTGTGTTTAAATCAGAAGTATTTAAATCAGAAATAATGAGGGCAGGGGCGGCAGGTATGTACCCCTCTCTCTACGTGTATTTGCGTGTGTGTGTGTGTGTGTGCTTAAACCAGAAGTATTTAAATCAGAAATAATGAGGGCAGGGGCGGCAGGTGTGTACCCCTCTCTCTACATGGATTCTAGAGGGGAAAACACGTCGGCACGTTTTACATTCTGACTGCGAACGTGGGGATTCTTATTCTGTTTAATTTTTCAACAACCTAAGCTAAGGATGATACAATGAAATGGCTGATTGAGTGGGGGGGGGGGGGTCCCTCTCCCCCTCTCTTTCTACCTCTCTCTCACTCTCTCTTTCTCTCGCTGATCACGAATTCAAATCATGATTATCGATATGCTGGAGAGTGGGCGTAATAGGATGAGCTGGATGTAAGCTGAAATGATTTGCAGTATCTATTCAAATATTGTTTTTCCACACAATTCACACGATGAAACATTTATTCACTAATAATATTGTATGATCTCCTTATCCATTTTTCAGCGCAAAAATTACGTGCATCACGAGACTTGATCATGAGATGGTCGTCTCCATGATGAAATAAAAGCGTCATTAACTTGCAATATTGAGAGCTAGGTATTCCAAGTATGATAATGAAATTACCTTTGTCGCGATGATAGACGAATGATTCGAGAACAAAGTTCACCGTACTCGCAAGGCTATTGAGAGGTGATTACACAGGATTAGATATTGGGTATATAGGCTTAAAATGGTAGGCATCAACAGACAAATGACAGAAACAAATTAGTGACAATTTCAGCAATATCTGATTTGAAATAGGAAAGTTATGAGTATTTAAGATTTTTTTTTTAAGTTGTAATCAGTGAAACATAAATTGGCAACACTGTGACGTATATTGCAACGTCCTCCCCGATTCGCTCTGTACAAGAAATTACATAAACTTTCATTATCTTACTTAGTGATTACGAAATATATTTCTTTCATACAGGGGTTATAATTATAAAAACATATTTGCAATAATCAAATTTAGGGTGAATGTATGATTGAAAATTTAAGGGAATACATTCTTGTTTGATTTGTTTATGCACGTACCATATTGAAGGGAATCTCGCAGGAAAAGTCAAAAAGTTGCCAATTTGTGTTTGATTGATTGCACCTTAAAACATCACAACTTTTTCATTTCTTAATTTTAATCGGATTTCGCTCAAACTTTCATTGACCTGTTCCCCTAATTTTCAACTTGTATTGAAACCGACTTATTGTGAGGGTGGACTACCCTTTTATAGGTAAACAGAATTTAAACGTATTTTATTTTATAGAATAATGAAAAGAAGAAAATAACGAGTGATATGTGTAAAAAGAATTGGAGATTCAAAGAAATCAGCTGATAAATCTCTCATATGAAATTCATTAAGCGTGATTTATTAAACTAAGATTTGTAGGACAAGCAGATAATGTAATGTAAACATGTAATTCTTTCAGAAAAAAGAAGACAAACTCTTCCTAATTGCAGCTGTCTAACTACGCTGTCCTTGTATTTAATGGGAGTCAAAATGCCATGTTCCCATGTCGTATTTCTTTTCCCTTGTCAAAATAAGACAATATCATTTATTGTTCCTACATTCCAGCTTTGATGAAAAGTTCAGTCGTTTAAAAAATTATTGCAAATAAATCGTTAAGAGAATATTGGGTCAAAATGTTTCCTATTTCTTCTTCGTAATCACGATTAAATCATGGCAACGCAATGTAAAGAGGTTTTTGAAATGGCAACAATTCCCTAGTTCGTATTACCATGGAAATTCCACGTTTTGTTTTTGAAAAAAATATTTCTACCCCGCACATCACGAACAAGCCGGTGTTCTTTCGTCATACCAACATGAAAACCTACGCCACATTTACGCCAAGACTTCTTGACTGATTGACTTACAACATGTCAGTCAGTCAGTCAGTAACGATGCAAAAAACAATGGGAATTCTTTTTTTTCTTCTAATTTCTTTTAGCAAACCAATTGTTACCTGAAGCCTTAAAAGTCGGGAAGGGGGGGGGGGGGCAGTGGCGGATCCAGGGGGGGGGCCCCCCCCTTGAGAAAAAAATCATGTAAAATCACGTGATTTTTACCTTTTTGGGGGGTTGAGCCCCCCCCCCCCCCCCTGGCGCTCAAGGGGGGGGGGTGCAAATTGAAATTTTTTTGAGGATCAAAAAAAAAAAAAAAAAAAAATGCCCCCCCCCCCCCCCCCCCCCCCCCCCCCCCCCCCCCCCCCCCCCCCCCCCCCCCCCCCCCCCCCCCCCCCCCACTGAGCGAATTTTTGGCCGGCGCGTGTTTCAAATTTTCGGGAGCAAAAAAACAAAACAAAACAAAACAAAAAATTGAGGATCAAAAAAAAAAAAAATGTGCTCACTACCCCCCCCCCCCCCCCCCACTGAGCGACTTTTCGGCCGGCGCGATTTTCAAATTTTCGGGAGCACAAAAAAAAAAAAAATTGGGCCCCCTCCCCTAAGAAATCCTGGATCCGCGCCTGGGGGGGGGGGGGTGGGGATATGAGTGTAGGAATTTTTTGGGGGCGTATATTTAGTTAAAGGTAATACAAAGTTTTGGTAAGGGGTCATGAATTTGGTTCAAATGAACATATTGGAAGCATATACGATCCTACAATATTCAGTAATCGTCGCGGTCGAAATCGACTCTAAACTTGAAATTGTAAATAATAAACACTTTATGTTGAATAGCTCCCTCTCAAGGTCAAGATATTAATTAAGCTATAAAATGATGTTTATTGACTAAAATTGACTGATTAGCTATTCTTGTTCGGAAATTATATACCACAACTACATACTCTGAGATTTTCATGGTCGCAGCTACCATTGTACGGCCGTTGGAGCTATTTGAAATTTATCAAAATTTACCGGGAGCACCGGTAAATCTTTATATTCAATTTTTCTCGAAAGCAGAAGTGTTTTAGGGGCTAACATTTCTGGTGTTTTTAATACATCCATAGGGGCATCCAAATATATTAAAATTGTAAAGAATCACTATCCACCCATTTTTCAAAATTTCCCAAAACTTTGTAATACCTTTAAAGACGAATTATTAGAGTTCCTCGATCCTGCAGGCCCAGCAGTGCATGTAGTAATTATTACCCTAGCATTGCTAGATACTCATATACACCTGGGTGGAGAGTGGCACATAATTATGGATTATTATTTTGCTAAAAGACCTTAGTGCCGGGTGTCCGAACCCTCATCCCTTTCATTGATGAACCACTGTATCACGACACATAAGAAGAAAGTGAAAAAAGGGAAAAGATGAAGGGAGAATAAGGATTGGAAGGGAGAAGAAGGATGGGAAGGGAGAGGAAGGATCAAACGGAAAAGACGGATGGAGGAAGGGAGAAGAAGAAGCAGTGGTGGTGGTGGTGGTGGTGGTAGTAGTAGTAGAAGTAGTAGTAGTAGTAGTAGTAGTAGTTGAAGTAGCAGAAGATTTAGTATTACTAGTAGAAGTTGTTATAGTAGTAGTAGTAGTAGTATAAGTAGTAGTAGCAGCAGTATTTGTAGTAGCAGTAGTAGTAGCAGTAGTAGTAGTAGTAGTAACAGCAGCAGCAGCAGCAGCAGCAGTAGTAGTAGTAGTAGTAGTAGTAGTAGTAGTAGTAGTATTAGTAGTGGTGTTAGTGCGGTCTTATTGTATTAAAAGCAGCATAATAACCTGACAATTTCGCTGATGACATATTGAATTTTTATTATGTTGGGCATTGGTCTCTTTCTTGAAAGATCCCGGGTTCGAAACCAAGTCGAAGGCATTACCAAATCCCACGGAGTGGACTGTACATAATTTGAGCCGTCCGTCCCCTGGCTGCTTACTATCAAGCATACGCATACTTTCTTAGCAGAAAAATAACTGATCATATTTATGAGATTTTTCAAATATTTTCTCCCAGAACTACTAACGATTGATCCCAACTGTTTAAGAGCTTAGTGATTGTTTAATATTTCCGGACTGTTTAAGATTCAAATATCTGACCACTCAATATGTACTTACATTTCTAAAAATAGAGAGAAAGGGGCTCACCGACATATTTTGTTCATAGCCATTGATTTTCATTCCATATGAGAATGCACTTCTAGGAGCCACTGACGTCAAACAAAAGTTATTATGATTAAATATGAATTAAATGAAAAGAGGCGATATGAATAATTTTCAGGAGTCAGATCATGTTCACAGACAAACGATAAAATGAGAAAAGTTAAGTTCGTCTCGAGGTCTCATTTGCCCAGCTTAGAAGTCTGAATTTCTAAATTGATGTTATAAAAAAGATAATGCTTACCAACAGACAATAATAATGAACCCATATTGAGATAGTTTTAAGTTAAAGTAAAAAAAAGAAAAAAAAGAAGAGATAAATGATTGGTGACGTAGTTTTTTCCTTTTTTTTTCGTTTGTTATATTTAATTCGGTTTTGAATTTCCGAACGAGGTTTGGAAAGCTCGAGATGTTTAGAGTAAATGAGAGAGGACGGGAAAAAGAGGGGGATGAGGCAAGTAAGATTGACAGTGACAGGAAAAGGAAAATACAAAGAAAGTGAGAGAGAGAGAGAGACGGAGAGAGAGAGAGAGAGAAGAGTGACGGAAGGAGAGAGATAGAAGATAGTGACAGAGAGGAGAGAGAGAGAGAGAGAGAGAGAGGAGAGTGACAGAGAGATAAAAGATAGTGACAGAGAGGAGAGAGAGAGAGAGAGAGGAGAGTGACAGAGGGAGAGAGAGAATGAGAGAGATAGTGAGAGAGAGAGATAGTGAGAGAGAGGGAGAGAGAGAGAGAGAGAGTGTGTGTGTGTGTGTGTGTGTGACGGAGAGGGAGAGAGAGAATGAGAGAGATAGTGAGAGAGAGAGAGATAGTGAGAGAGAGAGAGAGAGAGAGAGAGAGTGAGTGTGTGTGTGTGTGTGTGTGTGTGACGGAGAGAGAGGGAGAGAGAGAACACCATGCAGACATAAACAAAGCAGAGGGTTAATGTGAGTAAACCTCGCAAAGAGTACGCTGAACCAGAACTCAGCAGTCGATTTTCTTGGAATTTCTGATTCTCCTCTCTGCCATTTTTCGTCTTCAAGTCATAAGTTTCTTTTTTTTTTAAACTGATTATATAGCTTACCATTTGTGAGGCTTTCTTCGCTCTTGACCCCCTTCACCGTTCGATCATTCACGATCCGGAATACTCAGTGGCAGCAGCTTACACTTGGGATTTCTACCGTGGGAGCTAGGTCCGCTTCGTGTAGAGAGAGAGTGAATGAACTTGACCGTCGGCTGATTTGGCCTCAAGCCAATATAATCGTCTGCAGTAAAGTGGTATAGTATACAACACGTTCACACTGCAGCATACCATTACATGGTAGGAGGGGCTATAGGGACTCGTCGAATTGCGATTGATCCTAATCCATCAAATAAATCAAATTAAATTGCAACCTCAACCAAAAGAACTACAGTTTACTTAATTATATACCTTCCATTTTGGGGGTAATTTCTCTCGTATATAAAAACTTGATTTGTCCCGCTTTAAAGGGATCGTTTAACAATGTAAAATCTGAGATACACGGCCCTACGTGTTATCAGTGTCTGTGGTATGGTGTAATATTGAAGCCCTAAAAAAATCGCACTTCAAAATGATCAAGAAGTGCCTCAAAAAAGTAAAAATTCTTTGAGTGACCGGTTTTACCATACTCGTTTTCCCCAATAGACCGTATAGTGTTATGAAAACCGTCCGGCGAACGGTTTTCAAAACTTTGTAATTCCAATCATAAATATCTTGATAATCAGACAGCCGATCAGCTTGTAAAAGTCATGGATTTCCTGACTGACCTAAAGATTTATATTAATCATTGCAGCATGAGCTAAATCCAGGATTTTGTTTCAGAATCTGAGACAAAGTTACCGGATCCCTTTAAGTTTATTGAGAATGAGACATTGTATATTGTATCGTTGTATCGTATTAGATTAATGATATAATAATCATCGAACAAGCAGCTGATACCTGAAATTGTTCAATTTGCAAAGGAAAAAGTACGTGGCATAAAGAATATTGATAACACATTAAAAGATATAGAAAACTAAACAAGCATTACAAGTTTCATCGATAACATAAAATTGCCATTTTTTTGAGTAATATAGAAATTTGACAATTATAAATTTACAGGTTTATCGCTACAACGGCGGAGTAAAATAACCCATGAAGACTGATAGAGATTGTTATTATTAAAATATACATCTGAAAGACATACATGCACAACTAAAAAATACATCTAAAAGACATACATCTACAAGTATTAAAAGTATTAAACTAAGGCCTTAATTCAACCAGTCACCCATTCTTGAGTAACGAAAAACTCAAAAACATCACAATGGGAATGAATAATTAAATTGTAGAAAATTGGTGTTTGTTGACGTTGCGATTGATTGGAGGAGTTTGCTCTAGACATTGACCTCAAATATCAAATAAAACTCGCGGGATTAAATTGTAATTGAATATATTTTACAGAACTATAATAATGTGCTTTTTAAAATGTATTCAATTAATCACATATCAATCAGTTTGATATTTTAAAGATACTATGTCCCTTTTGCAGCCAACATCAAATTCTGTAGAACTTTGCAGGAATTATGAATAAGTCATGTACATGATGTATCCTCCTAAATTCGGAATAATTTATCATGAGTCCAAAGAGATGAGAGAAAACAAGAAAAAACACCCCCTTTTTAAAGAAATCTCCGGGTGAAAAGTCAAATACACCCCTTTTTTTTTTACAATTCTCGGGCCGGACTTTGTCGCACGAAAAGTACCCCTTTACCGGACATTTTGGCAACACGCATGCGGTCATTCCGACCTCTGAGTGGGGGGGGGGGGGGGGGGGGGGGGCGGGATTGAGTCAACCCCCCTTAACTTAACCAAACACATGCAGGATAACATTACTATGGATATAACTGTGCTGTTACTTGATTTAAAAAGACGCTATCAGGCACTGCTTTTTAAGGTCTCCATTACAGTGTTAGTAAATGATGCTTTCGTCAGTGTGATACAAGAATATATTGCTCTCGGTATCTCGCTAAGACAATATTAGACTCGCGCGCCACCAAAGGACAGCTAACGGCACTGGTTCGCCGAAAGATGGCGCTATATAGTAACAACAATTATCACGATCGAGCAGTTTGAATTTTGAATTGGACCGTTGGTGAGCATGCACTTGCGAACTGGCATTCTTTAACATTTATTTTGAGCTAGATTATCATATTATGACATTATATAATGACTTTGTCTTCATGTATAAACTCTTATATGCATATTTCTAGTATTTCAAGCCATGAAATACCTAGTTTCGGTGAGGGGAAATTTCGCTCCCACTACTCAACGTTCTCTTTAACGTTGGGGGGGGGGGGGGGAGGGGGGGGGGAGGGGTTGACCCAATGACGATGCGGATAATGTGTGTGTCTGGAAACAAGATGCCGTTTTCTATGCACATCACATCACAATGGTATATACGTGCCCCCATCCACTGCATGTTTGAAAAAATAGTTCAGCAGCCAATAAAAAACCTACAGAAAAACCTGCATATGGCCACAGTGGTACGCTCACACTGTCCACGCACACGGTTTGCCTCTCATTCCACCAATCCTGAAACAAAATTAGCACCCATTGAAATATAATTTGTTTTTAATACTTTAACTTTGTTTTTTTATGGGTGAGAATAAATTGTGAAGTAGTTGTATACTACATACAAGATCATTTCCTTATAAATTTTTAATTTATGATCATCTGAGCCCCATCTAGAAATGCCCATCTGCAGCCCATATGGGTTATGTGTGGTACATATGGGCCCAGATATAAACCAGATGGACCCCAGATATCTTCCACCATCTGGGGCCCATCTAAAAATGCCCATCTGCAGCCCATATGGGTTATATGTGGTACATATGGGCCCAAATATAAACCAAATGAGTCCCACATATTTTTCACAATATGGGATTCATCTAGGTATGCCCATCTGCAGCCCATATGGGTTATATGTGGTACATATGAGCCCAGATATATAAACCAGACGGACCCCAGATATCTTCCACCATCTAGACCCCAACTAGCAATGCCCATCTGCAGCCCAGATGGGTTAGATGTGGTACATATGGGCCCAGATATAAATCAGATAGGCCCCATATATTTTTCACCATCTGAGCCCCATCTTGAAATGCCCATATGCAGCCAATATGGGTTATGTATGGTACATATGGGCCCAGATATAAACCAGATGGACCCCAGATATCTTCAACCATCCGGGCCCCATCTAGAAATGCCCATCTGCAGCCCAGATGAGTTATATGTGGTACATATGGGCACAGATATAAACCAGATGGACCCCATATATATTTCTCCATCTGAGCCCCATCTTGAAATGCCCATATGCAGCCGATATGGGTTATGTATGGTACATATGGGCCCAGATATAAACCAGATGGGTCCCATATATATTTCACCATCTGAGCCCCATCTTGAATTGCCCATCTGCAGCCCATATGGGTTAAATGTGGTACATATGGGCCCAGATATAAACCAGATGGGTCCCATATATATTTCACCATCTGAGCCCCATCTTGAAATGTCCATCTGCAGCCCATATGGGTTAGATGTGGTACATATGGGCCCAGATATAAACCAGATAGGCCCCATATATATTTCACCATCTGAGCCCCATCTTGAAATGCCCATCTGCAGCCCATATGGGTAAGATGTGGTACATATGGGCCCAGATATAAACCAGATAGGCCCCATATATATCTCACCATCTGAGCCCCATCTTGAAATGCCCATCTGCAGCCCATATGGGTTAGATGTGGTACATATGGGCCCAGATATAAACCAGATAGGCCCCATATATATTTCACCATCTGAGCCCCATCTAGAAATGCCCATCTGCAGCCCATATGGGTTAGATGTGGTACATATGGGCCCAGATATAAACCAGATGGGTCCCATATATATTTCACCATCTGAGCCCCATCTTGAAATGTCCATCTGCAGCCCATATGGGTTAGATGTGGTACATATGGGCCCAGATATAAACCAGATGGGTCCCATATATATTTCACCATATGGGCCCCATCAAGAAATGCCCATCTGCAGCCCATATGGGTTAGATGTGGTACATATGGGCCCAGATATAAACCAGATGGGTCCCATATATATTTCACCATCTGAGCCCCATCTTGAAATGCCCATCTGCAGCCCATATGGGTTAGATGTGGTACATATGGGCCCAGATATAAACCAGATGGGTCCCATATATTTTTCACCATCTGAGCCCCGTCTTGAAATGTCCATCTGCAGCCCATATGGGTTAGATGTGGTACATATGGGCCCAGATATAAACCAGATGGGTCCCATATATATTTCATCATATGGGCCCCATCAAGAAATGCCCATCTGCAGCCCATATGGGTTAGATGTGGTACATATGGGCCCAGATATAAACCAGATGGGTCCCATATATATTTCACCATCTGAGCCCCATCTTGAAATGCCCATCTGCAGCCCATATGGGTTAGATGTGGTACATATGGGCCCAGATATAAACCAGATGGGTCCCATATATTTTTCACCATCTGAGCCCCGTCTTGAAATGTCCATCTGCAGCCCATATGGGTTAGATGTGGTACATATGGGCCCAGATATAAACCAGATAGGCCCCATATATATTTCACCATCTGAGCCCCATCTTGAAATGCCCATCTGCAGCCCATATGGGTTAGATGTGGTACATATGGGCCCAGATATAAACCAGATGGGCCCCAGATATCTTCAACCATCAGGGCCCCATCTTGAAATGCCCATCTGCAGCCCATATGGGTTAGATGTGGTACATATGGGCCGAGAAATAAACCAGATGGGCCCCATATATCTTTCACTATATGGGCCCCATCTAGAAATGCCCATCTGCAGCCCATATGGGTTATATGTGGTACATATGGGTCGAGAAATAAACCAGATGGGCCCCAGATATCTTTCACTATATGGGCCCCATCTAGAAATGCCCATCTGCAGCCCATATGGGTTATATGTGGTACATATGGGCAGAGATATAAACCAGATGGGCCCCAGATATCTTTCACCATATGGGCCCCATCTAGAAGTGCTCATCTGCAGCCCATATGGGTTATATCTGGTACATATGGGCCACGGATATAAACCAGATGGGCCCCATTTATCTGGGCCCCATATACCAATTCGCATTTACTTCCCATATGGGATTCATCTGGGCAATATGGGGCCCAGACAACCCAGATAAAATCCATATGGGCCCCAGATACTTTGCTATCTGGGGTATGTCCTATTTGTGAAATTTATACGTTAGCAGTGTCCTAATATTCAAATTATGCAAGGAAACCCGTTTACTTGCTAGACTTCACTGTCAGACACTACTGAGTGACTGACTGGCTTTTTTCTTCTTTGATTATATACATAAAAATGAGCTGTAAGGGGTACATGAGCATTTGTCTACATCAATAACCCACTTCTTGTAATGGCCAAAATTAAACTGGTTGAATCTTTGCGCAGCATGAAACGGACGACCATTCGGTACAATGGTCTGAAAATCAGACTATTAGTTACTGGCTCTATAGCTCTTAAGTCGATTTGACAACTTATAGTCTTTATTTTCCCACTTGAAGACATTTTCAAGCCCCCCTTTTTTAAAGAAAGTTCTAGTAGTATTATCTTTCAAATGCCGTTGGAATTTAACCTTTTCATTTTTTTGGCTTGCAAATGGGACATAGTACCTTTAAAAGTAAATTACAAAAAGTCAATCGAAGCTCGGGGTAAATCGGGCGCGCACGACTAGACTCGGTCGTTCGTGAAGTAGGCGATCACTATTAAACACTGAGCTAACGGGTTCTCAAGATGGTATAGGTATCGCACGGCCGTGTGCTGCCCTCTATATGATACCCAAGCTTGAGCAACTTTTAGACACTCAGTTATAAGGTAACCCCGAAGGTAACCTATTAAAATGAAACTAGCTTGAGTTTCAGCGGAGGCGGAAACTGATAGTAAACTAGTTCCGAGAAAGATATGTTATAAAAAGAATACGAAAAGTTCAATTTTGATTATTTAATACTCCTATCTTGAAAAGATCATTATTTGACTCCAAACAATCAACTCAGGTTATGGGAATGACACGGATTGAAGACAGATGATATCCTCAACTTGATTCTTTTGTGTCTAACAAACCTCCGGCGAGACATTCCTGCAACAGAACCTTTTCTCCGTTATCTACTCTTACTCTTTCTCTGATATATTATAATCATAATTCTTTTCCAAGACATGGACATAAAGAAGAAGGAACAATTTAATGTTTTGTTCACATTTTTGACAGATAAACGATATCTTCGTTGCTGCATATTGTTTGTTTTTTTACTCAAAACAGAAGGTAAAAATTATTCACAAATTGTCCACATAATAACAATTTTCCACAAATAAAAATACAATATCATTATTACAATACGAAAACAAATATGGAAACACTATCTTCTTACAATCGTGTGAAAAAAAAAGCCCAGTATATTTGTTTGTTTTTAGAAATGAAATGATAGTAATGTGGAGAATACCTTTTTTTTATAAGGAAACAAAATGAATAGCAAACTTAATACAGGTGTATAAGTGATCGTTTCAAAACATTATTTGCACCATCGACGCCGTCTTCTCCGAATTGTCCTCTTTCTTCCATCTCTCACCCTGTCATCACCACTATCACAATCACTACCAGTACCATTGTCACTAGTTGTGGAGCTGTGCTCATCAACTTCGATCTCTAAATCAGAGTAAAACTTTTCCTTCGAGCTCGGACATTTTGATCAGATATTTAGCGTTCGAGTGGCGTTTGTATAAGTATAATGCATGCAGTTGAGAGTTGTGTCAGAGCTCTTGGGAGTACTCTCGCTCATGTGCCCAACCTCTTACGTCACAAACCTACGTCACAATAGCGGGCCGATCAAGGGCGGAATAATCGGGTAGTAATTTTAACACTTTTAATAACAGATTAGTCAATTCTGTAACAATTTTTGAAAAATGAATATGAATTATTAGAAAGATTGTAACGTTACCTTTGCAATGATACCAACATTATTGAGGTTAAAAGCATTTTGTAACCGTCGCTCAGCTACTTTAAGTTCTTCCGGTCCTAACCTTCAAATTATTTTCAGAATGATGGGGTTATAAGCACATTCTCATAACGGAAGACTGAAAAGACCTTCGATAAATAACATAATTATTAAAATTATTTATAAATGCGAGCTGATGCGTAGCGAACGAGCTTTGGAGGAAATTGCTCTTAATCGCTTTAAATTAGTGGCACGTTTAATGATGAAAGGAAAATAGATACTTATTGAAAGGGATAAGACATTTATTAGAAATGAAAACGAGCACGTGTCAAAGTACTATGGTGAACTTATAAGAGCTGAAAATGGGGCACTTCTTACACCTTAAAGGGCCACTCTAACCCAACTATTAAAACATGAATACACCTCTATTTATTAATATTCCAGCCTCTGATTTTTCAGAAAATCTCTGAATTGACAATTTTTTAAAAATAAAAACCATCCATGTTTCAGTTCTCACGCTTGCTGGGCTACGCCCCTCGAAAAACGGTAATATGGTCACGTGGTCTTGATGACGCATTTGAGGTAATTGCGGGCATGTCCGATTTGACCTACAACTAAGGATATCTTACATTAGGAATGACGAAATTGCCAGAAACGTACTGGGATTATCAAGTGCATATTATTTTTTCGGATAAATGTCTTTTTTGTTCCAATTAATATCATTGGTTGCCTTTTTAAAGACATTTTAATGCCTAAATAATAATAATCACCCTCATTTTCACTGGAGAGGCGCCTGCAGTGACGTCATAAACAGTTGCGCAAAAAGTCGTCATTTTTAAAGCTAAATTCCAGAATTATTGATGATTTCTAAGAAAAATCATTGTCATGTTCGGAATCTCCGTCAAAATCTATTGTACATGTCTTTTTTTTCTTCATTTTTTTAAAGCCCGTTTTGGTTAGAGTGGCATTTTAAAGGAGGCACTAAACAGGGATGAAAAAGGGCACCCATCACATTTTGATAGGGGTTTTATAAGAGGTGAAAAAGGGCACTGACCAGATATGAAAAAGTACACTTTATGATACAGGAAAATGGTTAGTTGAACAAAAAGGGGTACTGATCATATTTGAATAGGAACATTTATCAGAGGTTAAGGGGCACCGGCTTATCTGAATAAAGAGGGACACTTTTCATAGGTGAAAAAGGGCAGTTATGTAAAGAGGAAGGAGCTCCTTTCTAATGGGGCACGTATCATAAGGAAAAGAGGTACTTATCAGAAAGGAAAAGGGGCACATGTGAAAAAGGTGCGCTTATCTGAGTTAAAAAGGGGTAGTTATTAAAAGGGGAAGGGGCACTTCTTACATAGGATCAGTCTGATTTGAATAGGGCAATTATCAGAGGTGAAGGTGCACTTATTAAAAGTGATAGGGGCACTTCTCATACCTGAAAAGGGGCACTTACTAGCGATTAAAAAGGACACTTATGAGAATGTAAAATAGCCACTTATTGCAAAGGAAATGGGAACTTGTCGAAGGAAAAGGGGCACGTGTCAAAATAAAAGGGGCACTTATCAGAGGAGAGAAGTAAAAATGGCACTTTTCCTATGTAAAAAGGGGCATTTCTTACATTGTAAAAGGGACACTTTTTCTATGTAAAAAGGGGCACTTTTGGGGTACTTGAAGAAGTTGGGGGGGGCGTTGTGCCCCCTCCCCGGAGCACCGCCTCTGAATTTGTCACATAAGGGTGATAAAGGAGAAATTACAAAACGATGTTCATACAAAGCTTCGGATAAATATCTTGATGTCGTACAACACAGTAGAGAGACAAATCCTTTGCTCATTCTATCTGACAGTAAGATTATGTTATGTCCATTTGCTTTTCTTATGCTATGAGGATTTTGTGTTGAAACACTTTTCAATAATTTTACAATCTAGGACACGCATCTTTATAGTTGTCCCGAAATCAAACGTCAGTAGGATATTTTTCGTGCCCTGTTGGAAAACAGAAAATATTTTTCATTTTGTTGAAACATTTTGTCTGACCGTCACCATGCCACCCGCTTATTTTTGTTTATACACTGCCCTGTCCAGCATGTACTCACAATACTCCATCTAACATCAATATTATCACTTCATCACCTCTTTTCTCTCACACTTTTACCCCTTCTCCATTCGATGACTGAGGGGGCGGAGGAGCAGAAAAAGGATGACGACGACGATCATATTATCACCCTCCCTCCTTCTCTTCTTCCAGTTCTCGTTTTCTACTTGTTATCCCTATCTCTGTCTACAATACATATCCACCTTCTTTCATTCCTTCTGTGTCAAACTAAATACTTCTTATCAAGTAGCTTCAATAAATTCATAGTTTTAGTTCGGAAATTTTGTAATAACAGTCGGTTGTATTCCATTCTGGTTTTAAAAAAAACAGCAATTATTGAATTTTCAATAAAATCTTAAGATCAATACCACCTCAACAATCACCACCAAAATTACCATAACCATAATTTTGTTTTTTCTAAATACCATAAACAACTATCAACATTGCCAGCACCATCACCATCACCACCACCATCATCCCCATCATCATCACCTCCACCACCACCATCATCACCACCACCATCACCATTATCACCACCACCACCACCATCATCACCACCACCACCACCATCATCACCACCACCACCATCATCACCACCACCACCATCATCACCACCACCACCATCATCACCACCACCATCATCATCACCACCACCACCATCATCATCACCACCACCACCATCATCATCACCACAACCACCATCATCATCACCACCACCGCCATCATCATCACCACCACCACCATCATCATCACCACCACCACCATCATCATCACCACCACCATCATCATCACCACAACCACCATCATCACCACCACCGCCATCATCATCACCACCACCACCATCATCATCACCACCACCACCATCATCACCACCACCATCATCATCACCACCACCACCATCATCATCACCACCACCATTATCATCACCACCACCACCATCATCACCACCACCACCGCTACAAATACCAGTCTTCACCTCGTCACTACTTCTGCTTCTTATTATGATCTTCTCTTTGATTCCAACCATAAAATAAGGACTCATCAACTAAATTTATTGCTAAATGTCACCTTTATTTTTCACCATAAATAAATCCTCCCTCTTTTTTACAAGATTTTGCATTATGTACAATTAAAGAGATAGTTGAGTTCTGTTTTCAGACCGCAAATGCCTTCAAAGTGCATGGTTATTGCTCTTATTCTTATCTATGACATTTATAGTGCCCTTTTAGAACCTAAAATTGCTACGAAGGTAATTTTAGACCCCAAAATGTGTGAAATTTAGCCAATACCATCATACCAATTCAGCTCCACTTTCAAAAAACGTGGTGACCATTAATTAATTATTAAATTTAAAATAACAATACATGAGCTGGCTAATTGTGGGTGAAAAAAGCCAACATTGGCATTGACTGAAATACGACGTAAAAGGCGTTATTTTGTTTTTTTCAACGTTTTTTCCAAATTTTTCAAAATATCTAATATTTGTGGTGGTACACAAGTATTAGAAATTGTTATATTTCAGCCGTCGCTGAACCGATTTTGATCAAACAAAGATGATTTTATCATCTAAATATTATGTTCTTTTAAATTTGACACTCAGTTTTTTTATTATCTCACAAAAACATTATTTTGTGTAGCGCCCTCTGCAACAGAACTCAACTATCCCTTTAACATTTCCTCTTGATTTGATGTCAAGAAAGAACAGGGTCAATTACCTTATAATTTGTTTCCAACCTATTTACAGGGGACAAACAGGTAACATGAGCTACAGATGCAATTTAACTTGAAAGACAAAGACCTCAGTTAGTCCTTGTGGTTAAAAGCATAATCCTTGTATAGATGGGTAATACGATAGACATGGACGTGAGGTGGATTAAAAAAATGTTAATTGCACTAACAATTTAATCAAATGAAAAACCCAACAACCACGATTAAGGAAGTCTGTCACTATAAAAAATACAATTAATAATAATAACAATAATTATTGATTCTTATAAAGCACTTTTGCAGAGTACTGATCAGGGCGCTGACACACACAAAAAAAAAAAATTATTTAAAAAATCATCAATGAACAGTAAATCATAATACATCTATTAAAGAGAGTGTTTTATCCTAAATCATTTGGTATCTGTTTGTGTGGTATGTGTTCAGGCTTGGATAAACAGGAGGCATTGTTTGCGAGAGTGCAGAAATCGACTTGCGCCAAAGTGATGCTTAACAGTATGTGATATGTTGGGACTTAAGTGAGAGAATGAATTGAATTTATCAAATGACATGCATTGCATATGCTTTTGGCAGAAGCAAAGTCACGCGTGCACAAATGTTTGTTGATATCTGATATTCAATATTTGATATGTGTGGCATGATTAATTTTGTTAGGGATGCTATTTGGATCTGCAAAGACTGAATTAATGCCCAAATCCCAATTGTTTTATTCAAACATCACGTGAGCAACTTTGGCGCAAGTCAATTTTTGCACTCTCGCAAACAAAGCCTCTTGTTCATCCAAGTGTGAACACAAACCACACAAAAATGATACTAAATAATTCGGGATAAAACACTCTTTCAAAAGATATATATAATATATATATAGATATATAATAATTTACTGTTCATAGATGATTTTTAAAATAATTACGGTAGTATCTTTCTAGGTGTTAACTTTTTTTTTGACTCACACTGTATATTATCGGCAGCAGGGAGTCAGTAAGCATGTAACTGCAGGAGAGATAAAATAAGACTGGGCCCTGGACAAGAATATCTGGCTACGAATTGTAAAAGCCTGACATCATATGATATATTTCTGAAGTTCTAGATGAAATTGAAGTACAAGAGCATCAACTTTTATTCTGCTTAAGAAAGTCTAGGCCCGTGAACAAAGTGACAAATTATTAGTTTTTAAAAACACATACCATTCCTGATGCAGAGATGCCAACCTTCTTCAACAAAAAAAAGGATTCTTAAGAGCAAAAAATAGTATTTTTAGACAAAAAACAAAATGGCAGTACCACGTATACATACCCGGATCGGAGCGCGACGTGCATACATTACACGTGGGTTCTTCGCAATGCGCGCAGTTTGGGGCCAGTATCACCATCCTGCGTACACCGTTTGAAGACGTAGGTGCATAATACACTTACAACACAAAGCCCATGATCAAAAATTAAGAAAAACGTCACTAAAAAAAAAAAAAAATAAATAAATAAATAAATACATAAATAAATAAATAAAAAATAAAATAAACTAGATGGAACTTGACCGCGCGCAGTCGAAATGATGCCTCTGTCACAGACCAATTTTCCAAACCAAAACAGAAGAAATTTTTCAAATTCAAGTTCAATTGTAATCCATTAACAGGTTCTCAGAATATTGTGATTACAAGCAATTTCTCATATACATTATATGACCCTTTGATCTTTGACCTCATGACCCTAACATCTACTCAGTTCATTGACTCTGCAAAATGTCCCGAGTTAAATAGTAATCCATCTGTCAGTTCTAATGAGAATGCGTTCACAAGCTATTTTTGCATACATAATGAGCCCATGACCTTTGACCTCATGACCCAAGAATCTACTCAGTTCATTGGCTCTGCAAGATACATACATGATCTAAGTTTGGCAGGAATCCATCAATCTGTTCTAATGATAATGTGATCACAAGCTATTTTTGCATACATGAGCCGCATGACCTTTGACCTTGTCCTCATGACCCCAAAAATCTAATCAGTTCATCGGATCTGCAAGTAACATACATGACCTAAGTTTGGAAGGAATCCATCAATCGGTTCTTGAGATAACGCGATCACGAGCTGTTTTTGCATGTATAATGAGCCCTGTGACCTTTGACCTTGCGACCCCAAAATCTAATCAGTTCATCGGCTTTGTAAGATACCTACATGATCTAAGTTTGGAAGGAATCCATCAATCGGTTCTTGAGATAACGCGATCACGAGCTGTTTTTGCATGTAAAATGAGCCCTGTGATCTTTGACCTTGTGACCCAAAAATCTAATCAGTTCATCAGCTTTGCAAGATACCTACATGATCTAAGTTTGGCAGGAATCCATCAATCGGTTCTTGAGATAACGCAATCACGAGCTGTTTTTGCATACATAATGAGCCCTGTGACCTTTGACCTAGTGACCCCAAAATCTAATCAGTTACATCGGCTCTGCAAGATACATACATGATCTAAGTTTGGCAGGAATCCATCAATCGGTTCTTGAGATAACGCAATCACGAGCTGTTTTCGCATGTATAATGAGCCCTGTGGCCTTTGACCTTGACCTCATGACCCCAAAATCTAATCAGTTCATCGGCTCTGCAAATAACATACATGACCAAATTTTGGCAGAAATCCATCAATCGGTTCTTCAGATAACGCGATCACGAGCTGTTTTTGCATGTATAATGAGCCCTGTGACCTTTGACCCCATGACCCCAAAATCTAATCAGTTCATCGGCTCTGCAAGATACATACATGACCAAAGTTTGGCAGGAATCCATCGATCGGTTCTTCAGATAACGCGATCACGAGAATGGGACGTACGGACGGACGGACGGACAACCCGAAAACATAATGCCTCCGGCTACTTCGTAACGGAGGCATAAAAACGTAACAAAACATACAAAAAACGTACTGCCATATTCATAGCGAAAAACGGAACAAATACGGCAAAAACGGAACAGTTGGCATCTCTGCTGATGGCATAAATACTTTTTAAGATTGACTATTCATGAAAAATAGTTGATTCAGAAGGTGTTTGTACAGATCATCTGTTGAGAGCCTGAATTATATCCTATCACTTTAAATCTTGACTCTTTAACTGCACTCTCCACCCCATGGATAAATGAGCTGACCTCTGACAAGCTTGCTACACATCAGTGCTAGAGAAAGCTTCTTTGGTTTGAGAGTAACAGATCATCTTGACTCTTTAACTGCACTCTCCACCCCATGGATAGATCAGCTGACCTCTGACAAGCTTGCTACACATCAGTGCTAGAGAAAGCTTCTTTGGTTTGAGAGTAACAGATCATCTTGACTCTTTAACTGCACTCTCCACCCCATGGATAGATCAGCTGACCTCTGACAAGCTTGCTACACATCAGTGCTAGAGAAAGCTTCTTTGGTTTGAGAGTAACAGATCATCTTGACTCTTTAACTGCACTCTCCACCCCATGGATAGATCAGCTGACCTCTGACAAGCTTGCTACACATCAGTGCTAGAGAAAGCTTCTTTGGTTTGAGAGTAACAGGCAGACTATGGCCAACTTGAAGGGCTTCTTGCAAAGTCATCAGCTGCATCTATACAGGAAAAGGAGGAAACAGGTTATACAAGTTATAACAATGTATTTATGATGTATGTATCTAAAGGTATAAACATGCACATATTGCTTTACAATGTTTGTACCATCTAAAGGTATAAACATGTACATAATGGCTTTCTTTCTTTCTTTCTTTCTCTGTAAAGTTCATTGGGATGATGTGCTTTCTGACCCTGATCCAATCAGCGCTTTTGAAAAATGGAGCTCTAAGTTCCATTTAGTTTTAAATAAACATGCTCTATTAAGAAGAAAAATAATTTGTCATAAAGATTCACCATGGATAAAACACGAAATTTTAAGCAGAATGCCAGAAAGAGATGGAATGAAAAGAAAAGCTAAAGGATCAGGGTCATTGAAATGATTGAATGACTGGGCGATGTATAGAAAACTAAGAAATGCTGTGACATCAATGATTAGGGAATCTAAAAAGAGATATGTTTCGGAAAGCATTTCGAATAATGAAGGTAAATTAAATGCAATGTGGAAATCATAGAGACGTATCATACCTAAAAATGTCAATGATAGTGGTTTTCAAAAGATAATTATTGACAATAAAGAAATAACAGGATCAAAATATATTGCATCATGTTTAAATGATCATTTTGTTGATTTACCATCTAAACGGAAGGGAACCTAAATATTTGGTGGTAATATGGATCAGTATATGACTCAAGTAAACTCAACATTTAAGTTTAAAGAGATAACAGATAATGAGGTTTTGAAATGTATTCATGATATTGCAAGGCACAAGGCCACTGGCCTCGATCAAATACCAGCCAGTTTCGTAAAAGATTTTATTGAATACATTGTTAAACTGCTAACTCATAATCATCAATGCGTCATTAAGAAAGGGAAAAATTCCTTGTGCCTGGAAAAGGGCCCGGGTGACGCCTATTCACAAAGGTGGTGATAGAGCTAATCCCTGCAACTATAGGCCAATATCGGTCTTACCTGTATTATCTAAAGTGCAGGAAAAACTTGTGTTTAATCAAGTGTATGATTACCTTTCAAAGAATAAACTATTATGTCATAACCATCACGGCTTTCGCCTGAAACATTAGACTTTGACTGCACTCACAGAAGATTTTTGTAAAAAATTAAACAATGGGTATGTAGTAGGTATTGTAACGCTCGACTTAGAAAAAGCGTTTGAGATTTTGCTTAAAAAGCTAAGATATTATGGTTTTGATCAAAATTCAATATGTTGATTTCAGGATTATTTCCATGATAGGGAACAATGCACTTTGGTAGATGGTAACATGTCATAGAGCAGAAAAGTAACAGGCGGAGTGCCCCAAGGAAGTATCCTTGGGCCATTGTTGTTTATTATAACTCTGAATGATCAACAAATGTTCCCTTTCTCTGTATGCGGATGACACTTGCATATATTTTTCCTCAAAAGACCCAAAGATATTAGAGACAGTAATCAATGGTGATTTGAAATCAGCCCCGACATGGTTTTCAAATAATGAATCGTTGCTTAACGTTGACAAATGTCAGGTCATGTTAACCGGTTCAAAGTCAAATTTGAGTCGTTTCTGTAATGTTGATAATCGTCTGAATAACAAAAAATTACTTAGAGTAATGGAATGGAATTGACTGCAATCTTTCATGGAACCCACAAATAGACCATGTAAAGAAAAAGGTTTTAAAGACGTATTTTGCTCTAAAGTGAATGAGGCAATTCACAGATGAAGAGATAGCATAAATACTGTACAAAACCTTAATTCAGTCGCATTTCGCTTATTGCAGCACAATTTGGATGAACGGTAGAGAAACTCTGTTAAAACATCTCCAAACTCTACAAAATAGATGTTTGAGATCTGTCCTCGGAGTGAATAGTAGATTTCACACTGAAATTCTTTATAAAACCCTCGAAATCAACATGCTAAAAGTATACTTGGTCAAACAGGCTTTAGTTACTATATTTCAGTTGTTACATGATCTTGGTTCACCTGTTTTATCTTCATTGATCCACTTAAATACTAATGTAGGCGCGTATATGTTCTGTTATGCTAATTCACAAATCCCCCTTCCAAGACCTCACACAAATTTCTTCAATATAGTCCATGCATCAAAGCTTTTAATACCTCACCCAACGATTTCAGAATTATAAATGTTTTTAAATCTTACAACATTGAGATTAGTAAAATTCAAAATATTTGCTCACTTCTTTCATCTCATGGATACTAATTTTGTTTTTTCCCCCTTTGTCACTATGATTCTATTTTGTACTTAAATTTCTGTAAATATGTTCATTTATTATAACTTGCATATTTGTTTGTAAATTGTACGATCATCACAGCCTCGCTGAAAAACAGCTTTTGCTGAATGCGGGCACAACTTTTGTATTTGTTTTTAAATGTGAATAAATAAAATATACCATACCATACCATACCTACCAAATCATCTTGTGTCTAGCAAAAGGATGCAAACTCAATTATAGGCAATCCTTCTAAAGTGCTTATTGCTTAAGAGTTTAATTTCCTATTATTCAATTCTCTGAGCAGAAATGACTTACCTGAAGAGAAAGAGAAGTTGGTTGCCATGGCAATACTGGTAGCACTTGAAAGTGTACTTCCTGGTTGAGCATGTTTGATCCAGCAAGCCATAGCAACAGAGAGAACCATGGGAAGGTATGGAGTAGCTCCCTCAGGAGAGTCAGTAGACTTTGGATGAAGAGGATCAATAGACGAAGCTATAAGCAAAACATAAGAACTCAAAGCTTTGTTACTGTGCTCTAGTCCACATGATGTATCATTACATTTTCACCTTTTATGACACCCTTTGATGATACCCAGCGTCCTTGAGTAGAACTGAATAAGGTTGAAGAGAGTGACATCTGCCTTCGACACATGAAAATTGATACTGAATAGAGTAGTGTTTGATGTGTTAAAGGTATTATGTCCAATTTGCAGGCCAAAAAAATGAAAAGGTTAAATTCCAACGGCATTTGAAAGATAATACTAATTTAAAACTTCCCACGAATGCTCATGTACCCTATACAGTTCATTTTATGTATGTTATTACCAAAGTCAGTCAGTCGCTTAATAGATTTTATAATTTCTCATTTAGTACTATTCTTCAGGATTTTTCTCTTACCACAGTGAAGACAACATAGAACAGAGCTGTGGTTGGCAACATGAAGAAGAGCATCGTAAAGAGAAGAGTCCCCATAAACAATTGATCAACATCGTAAGAACATGAGTCTACCCTCTGACGAAGAACGTTCCATTTCTTGCCTTGGAAGAGACGAGCCAGAGAAAGCAATCCTGATATCTGAAGACTGTAGATTCTGAGTGGGAGGACATTTTGTAAAATTTTGTTTGGAGACTTTGAGTTATATATCATTATATGACTTATTAAGAATTGCAACTGATTATATTCAAACTACGCAGAGTTAAAAATGCTGCCGCCAGACTTGCCACAGGTCCACCCTAGTTCTGTCAGATGAAGCGTATCCTTCATCAATTAAACTGGCTATCCATCAGGTCCCAGATTCAATACAAAATACTTCTTCTCAACCTCCCTCCCTTCAACCTGAATCCACGGTCTGGCTCCTCCCTACCTATCTGAACTCCTAACTATCAGGCAACCATCCCGCTACTCCCTTCACTCCTCTCAAGGCATCACACTGAACCATCCGTCTCCCAAGATGCTACATGTAACTATCAGGCAACCATCCCGCTACTCCCTTCACTCCTCTCAAGGCATCACGCTGAACCACCCATCTCCCAAGATGCTACATGTAACTATCAGGCAAGCATCCCGCTACTCCCTTCACTCCTCTCAAGGCATCACGCTGAACCACCCATCTCCCAAGATGCTACATGTAACTATCAGGCAAGCATCCCGCTACTCCCTTCACTCCTCTCAAGGCATCACGCTGAACCACCCATCTCCCAAGATGCTACATGTAACTATCAGGCAACCATCCCGCTACTCCCTTCGCTCCTCTCAAGGCATCACGCTGAACCATCAACCTACCGATATCTCTTCGTAACCAACAATCTGTCAATACCTTTAAAAAGATATCTCGATACTCACCTCTTCTGTTAACAATAAAGCTGCATTTGAACTTGTATACGGAAAATGCGCTACATAAATACATTATTATCATTACTATTATTAATGACAGTTTTAGTCAAGACTTGTTTCAATCAAACTCTGTACATAGGGGAAAGTAAGTGTGCCACTTATGGATGTCCAATAGTTAATCATATGGGGAATCTGGGCCAGAATTCAATTCCATAATTAAGTACAAAATTTAAGCTTTTTACTTAGTATTTGGCATATATAAAATACTTAGCAAATCTTGGTATTCAGTTCAAACTTTTGGCTAAATATTTTACCCCAAATTAAAGACAGCTACCTATCAGACTTAAAGGCATCGGTAAACACAATGATATGCAGGCAGCTAGCATGCCTTGAGGCAAGTAGATGGACTAGGTAGTTCATAACAATGCAAAGAGATAGATGGTCTGAAACAAGGTTAGCTAAACAGATGTATTGAGAAGGTCACATTTTACCTTGCAGCATAGACGTAAAAACAGTAGATATGGAAAGTGAGAGCAGATAGAAGGTCTGAAGCCAGTGCTAGTTGAACAGAGAACCCAAGGACCCCTGCTCCTGCTATACACCAAAGCAATGAAGTCATGATGGGAAGCAGTACACTTAGATAACCTGCAAGATAATTAGAGGGACAAAACAAATAAGTAATCATTGGAACATATTATTTTTTTAGACACACCTCTTTCTTTGAAGCATGCACAAAATCTGTGGAAAGTAAAACGTGTTGACATATCTGAGGAAAACAGATATTTGTTCTTCAAATAATTTAAAGACGCATGAGAAATAAAACTTAACAATATGGAGGATTTTTTTCTACCCTTCTGTCTCGCGGCAACTCCTTCAAATGGTGATAAAAAGTGAAATTTAAGTGGAGGTTGGTCATTGGATGATTTCACACTTGATATTGGTGTTTGGTATTAGCCTTTATTTTGCCGCAAAATCATGAACTAACACTAACGAGACATCATTCAAATTTAGGTGTTGACCTCTGATTTTCTGACATAGTTCCGGTCATTGATGTTTCATTTTTGTCAAATGTCAACTGCCAAACCATGATAGGCAACCAGTGTTTAATTGATGTACACATTCCATTAGACTGACACTTAACCCCTACAGACAAAGAAATATATTTATTTCATGGTGAGTGTTGGTGTCTGTGGGTAAAAAAAAAATAGTTAGTACAAATTTTCCAAACAAACATAAATTTTAAGTTTTTATAGATTTTAAGGAAATTAGGCTCAACATAAATCTAGGCGAACATTTGAAAAACTTTTGGCTTTTCAAAGAGGCACAGAGTATCTAGGAAATCCTAATTTTCACATAAATTAGATTTGATAAATGTGACTTTAGATTTTCTGTAGAAAAAGACCTAGCAAGTCTACATCATTATTTATGATGAACTCTAAATCAACATTTACAAAGCAAAAGACAGGAAACTAAGTGACTACTCTAAGACAATGTGTGAAATGTGGCTCTTTGCAGTAGATGTGCTGCACTCTCTGATCCAGTATCTAGCTGCAGTAGCTACCATAGTTGCATAGTATTTACCCTCCAGGAGTGAAACCTACACCCTGTACCAGTACTGTTCCGCTGGCTAGAGAGTATCCATTTGCGTGAGGTTTCTTACATCACTCTAGTCTCAATCAAAGACAGATTGTGTAAATAGATATCATGGAATGCTCATATAATACAATGAGATCTACAGTTAAAACATGATGAATTATTAACAAAGTATTAGTGTTATAGGATAACAACTTCTTAATTTGAACAGTGATGTTTAATAGAGCTCAATCATAATAGAATTTTAATCTCTAAACTCAAACACCAAACCAGAGCGCCAAATTATGCCTAGAAACACGTACAAACCTTGGTGCTTTTTAAACTCTCTATGGATTTCCAATGTTGATTTAATATTTCTCATCAAAAGTAAGAAAGGTTTGCTCACCAATCCATAGGTAGACATGATAAAGGAAGAAGTTTCCCAAGAAATGAGCCAAGAATGTGTTGAGTTTGAGACCAGCCGGTGCTCCCATCAACCAGTGTAACAGGTGCTGAAGACCAATGCCTGTTTGCTGATGAACAAACAATAAACAAATGTAATTGTTCCTCACATGTACATGAATGAAAACATTATACATGCCTGGCTGCCTCTTGCTCATTCTTATTTCACCCCCCCCCCATCATTTTCACAAGACCAGCAGATTATCTTCAATACACTATTCTTCTCATGCTTTGATTCCCACTAATTGACACATTTACAATCAAAGATAGTGTAACAAATCAGGGTTTTAGTATTGAACGAAGGTTAAGCATTTTTTGTTGTAAGCGCATGCGCTATAGCAATATGGCGCATCGTTGATTTAGCAATTACCAAACTGAAGGAAAATGAGCATAAATTACATATAACAATCATGTTGGTGCAATTATCATGTTTCTTTTGGGGATATTATTTGTATAGTAGTTATCTAATCAGGAATAAGGGTTATACTGAAGATTATATTTGAAGATTTAATGGGATTAGCAGAAATGTTGGGTTGAAGTGTTGTTTTACTAACTAGGACATAATTGTTCTTTTATACGTTTATGTATAGGGAAATTTTGAGGATGGTCAGGATTGTGTAATTAGGACTTTCCACAGCACTGTATCCGATACAGGCCAGCCTCACCGAGGCTGGCCTTATAGTTGGCGCTGGCCTTAGTCTTTAGTAATTGAGTCTTACATCTAGTCTACACTTGTACTTGTGTTGATCGAGTTTACCCTGAATGTTGATTGGTTCGCATTAAAGGAATTCGACATGCAACTTATGATTGGTCTGATTTCTTAGAACAGTGCAACCGTAGTTAGCCAATGAGATCGAGAATCAGTGACAGGAGTTGACATAGCATGGTGACTGATTGGTGATTGATTGATTGATTGCTCGAAGGATGTCCAATTGACTGTTGCTGTGCACAACGATTGGGGTGACCGATTGCAGTCGAAGGATGCATGATTGTTAATACGCTGTGATGGACACGGTTCGCCACCTTGGCTTGACACGGAATATTTGTCAGGATGCCCGTATCTGGCCAGGCGCTCTCCGTCCGTTTGGACAAAATATATGCCCGTAGCTTAATGGCTGGAGTTATTAACTGCTCACACGTATCTCAACAATCATTCGTCCATCGACTACAATCGGTCACCTAAACGTCTCGTTCACAGCATCAATCAATTGAGCATCCTTCGAACAATCAATTTCCCTTGTCAACACTTGTCACAGGTTCTCGTCCCTTGGTTTCACTGCTCCAAGAAATCAAACCAATCATGATGTGTAGGTTGAAAGTCTTTATTGCGATCCATTCAACAGTCGGGTAAACCCAGTACAAGTACAGTGCAAACTATGTGAGACTTAGCTTAGAGGCTTAGGCCAGGCCAACTATCAGGCCAACTATCAGGCCAGCCTCGGTGAGGCTGGCCTGTATCGGATACAGTGCAGTGGAAAGCCCTAGATGCACAACCCTGGCCATCTTAAAAATGTCCCTATACATAAACGCATAAAAGAACAATTATGTCCTCGTTAGTAAAACAACACTTCAACACAACATTTCTACTAATCCCATAAAATCTTCACATATAATCTTCAGTATAACCCCTTATTCCTGATTAGATCACTACTATACAAGTAATATCCCCAAAAGAAACATGATAATTGCACCAACATGATCAAAATATGTAATTTATGCTCATTTTCCTTCAGTTTGGTAATTGCTAAATCAACGATGCACCATATTGCTATAGCGCATGCTCGTACAACAGAAAATGCTTAACCTTCGTCCAATACTAAAACACTGATTTGTTACAACGCCCTGTGACGTGAGCAGTGAAAGAACTCCAGCCATCAAGCTACGGGCATATATTTTGTCTAAACGAACGACGGGGAGCGCCAGGCCAGACACGGGCATCCTGACAAATACTCCGTGTCAAGCCAAGGTGGCGAATTGGGTCTGCCACAATAGCCTGAAACGACACACATGCACTACATTCAGACACCTTTTCATGGCATTGAAAAAGACCATTTCTCTAACATCTCTAACATACCTTGTTAAGCCCATGGAGAGACTGCCCAGTTCATTGTGCACTATGCATTGATTGCATTTATCTGTATTAGTATTATTACTATACTATTTATGTGTACAAGCTCTGCTTTTTGTCACATGTGGTTCCTTTTTCTATTTTGATCATTGTAAATTAACATACTTTTGCACCAACCTGTCATACTTTAATGATTGTGTAATAAAACTAATTTGGGGAATCAATTGTACTTGTGGGGGGGGGGGGCAAGCTGCTTACTACAATATACTTACATCAGCCTTATCTTTGACAATGTCTGCCAATAGGACGGGTAGATCGGCACTGTACATCCATATCAACAATAAAACACCAAGTACAAGATCAACCATCACAGTAGAAAATGAATTTCCTATCCTGAAAGAAAGAAATTAAATAATTTTTCAAACTTTACATGGCAATGAATCTAAAATAACATAAAATGAGTAAATCAACTGCCAACATACACTCGAATACCTTTAAAGTTGATACTCTAAGACAATCCCATATACTGAGACAATTACATAAATAGAAAGCTTTTAACCCCCATAATAACACCAAATGGTGTCCATCCGACAAAACAAGTTTAGAATAATGAATTTATTCGAGTAAACTCTACCAAAATATCTAAGTTTGAAACCCGGAAGTGCACGTAGAGTCGGGCCTCTATCCGTGACGTCACGAACGGGACTCATGGGCTCAGTGAGAGTGAATGGCAGTGATATCCCTACGTAAATGCTATCCTGTCAGAGCTTAGATTTGTTGTTGGTAAGGAGTATATTTGATGGATTTTCTGTTTTTATTTGAATGAAGAATAACGAAGCAACATTTTCCAGTCGCTGATTTCTTTTTATATCCTCATATTCACCTATTTGGTAGAGATTTAAGACGAGTTTACTGCTTAGGAATTAAAGTTAAATCGTGCACGTATGAATAGGCGGATGCATTATATTGTCATCAGATAAGGTACAGGAGCAGTTTTGTAAAACGAATAGGTCTAGAACTACGATAGTACTTATCATAGATGTGTGTGACTGCCTCAAAAAAGGATACAGTACCAGTTAAACATTTTATGTTGTAAAATATCAAACTTGAACGAAATCATGCAAGCGCGCTTCCTCTATAATATTTTGGCGAGTGATGCGGCTCTTGCATGAACGTTCGTGAAGCGAGCAGAATCGGGAGGTAAGACCAATTAGCCGCTGCTCTAGGCGCTGCTTGCTTGTGATGGAACGTACGTGCGCTAGTTATATGTTTATCGGCAATTGCAAGAGAATGAAAGCGACGTTGCCAGCTAAGAAAAACAACTAACAAAGACTTGCTCCTGACTACCGGTGTCAGAATTGGTAGATGAAGGATCTTCAGGGCCAAGGAAGGCGAAAGACATGGGAAAAAGGAAGAAGAAACCATCGGGAGATCGCTGTAGTGTATGGTAATGAACTGTGCATGGGTAGACAGCTAGTGTTCACTCAGTGCCTGGGCCGATTTCAACACCAAAACAAAAATTACATGGTGAAAATATCGACTAATAGCACATCGTTGGCATGTATATGTCATAATTTTTAAAAGGGGAATTGATGTTAATACTATGAAGTACTGGGGGAAGGTAAAAAATTGTACATAAAATTATGATTTATTAGACTTTTCAGCCTTTGAAACAAAAATATGCAGAAAATCGTATCACTCTGCACATGTTTGCTATGGAACATCCGGGTACTTGAATATACTCTATCCCGGACGTGAGGTCATAAATAGTAGACCAGCGCCGTGACTGATTTTCTATGCAGAGGCGGATATTTTTGACATTTCAATTGAGGATTTCGAGTAGACAGAATTTTTTTGTGATATACTAAGTAATTGAAAAACTTAAAAATAACATATACTTGCCGTAGGTAACAAATTAAGGGACATTTATTTGCTTAGAGTATCAACTTTAAAATCCCATTCCTAAATAGAGGGTTGTGCATGTACATGTACATGTATGTAGATGATAAGGATCTTAGGTTTGAATCCAGCCCTGGAGTATGACAAGTGAAGCCTGTATTGTGCGTTAACACGCCCCTCCTAATTCATAGATGCAGAGTAGGTTACAATGGATAACACTGTCCTTCTGATAGGATGTTAAATGAAGGTCTCAAGTACAGGAGAGTCACTAGCTTTGCCCAATGCATTATTACCCACTGTATTATTTGTATAAGAGTTAGGGGAAACCCTGGTGTAGTGGTCTCCCTGCACATTCCAATCAGTTATACCAGTATGAGAGACCCGAGGGTCAAAGCGATTTAGTTTGCTGTTCCCCTCCTAGGCACAGGTAACACCAATATTTTACTACTGCTACTGCTGCTACTACTACTACTAACAAAAAACAAACACTTAAATTGTGACCTCTTTCTAATAATGCTGTACCCTAGCTTAATCTCATCTGCCATAAGATTCTGAAAGATTCAAGTTCTTATAAATGTAATCTATCCATCACATCCGGATAAACAGAGTTGAATATCCGTTAATACAAAGATCTCATAGACATAGACATACAACTCTATATCAGTTTAAAAAATATAAATATTTTATTATTTTATCTGGAAAGAAAAGAAATCCCAATTCTATGAATGATAAAAAATATCAAAAATATTCCTCATAACTTGGGCAAGTGAAGAATATTTCAGAAATCCTTTTGCTCCACAATTTTCTCTGGGCTTTACTAAACAAGTATTTTACTGTGCTTTGCAGGTCTAGGAAAAATGGTCCAGAGTTTAAGTTTCTTATTACGACGAGTGTTAAAAATTGAGGTGAGAGCAATTGTTGACTGAGCAATACTTGCATTCATCTGAGCTGACATGAAATTCTTACCTGATGAAATGATCGTTTGATCTTATACCCTCTTGGGATAATCCCTGTTTCCCATCATCCTTCTCCTTTCTCATAAACTCACAGAACTGATGTGATTTGTTAGCAAGATGAGATCCTGTCGTTGGGAATGTGAAGAACTCGTACAGCCAGTCATTCTGACAGAATCTATAATAATGCGAAGTAGTTTAGTACATGACATTGTAGTATTGTACATGTAGATGGCTCAACAATTCACATTTATTTCAAGAATAGTTTTGTATTGAAGAACAGACTAAATGCAATGACATGTACATCATACATGTACATGTGTATGTGTATTCATGAGAAATAAGTCTGAGTTCTTTTGTCAACAATAATTGGAACATGCTTTACTTTTTAAACTTTCCTCTGTGTGCAGTTACAGAAATTTACCCTTAAAGTTTACCAATCAGCTCACCTGAAGAAATAATTTGTTTATAGGTAGAATGTAGATTAACAACTTAAACAAACTTTATCAAGTCCAACTGGTGCCCCATTCTAGATGCAAGTGCATTTAAACTACAATATCTCTTTGTAGAAGAAATATTTGAAGGCCATAGGTTGACTAGAGTACAGCAACGATTTAAAATGAAATTAAACAAACTATTAATTCGAAACATGTCTGTGTTCACACTTACCTTTTTTTCTTGATGTTGTTCAAACAGTGAAATAGAGATCTTGTGATGAAGACAGGTAAGATACAGCAAAGTCCATACAGTTGACTGCATGATTGGAATCCTTTACTCCTGGAATCTGTTCTTAAACATGACATGGGCATACTCTGAGATGCAAAGAGGGAGTGTGAAGTTCTACAAAATTGCTGGACTGCTGAGAATAAGAAATCCACTGCTTCACATTGATGAGTGGTGGATTTCTGACGTTCTTCAAGCAAAGATAGGGTAGGTTCATAAGCAGCACTCTTCTCACCTGGATTGCCATTATCTAAACAGATACGTTGGGCATGTATTACATGAAAATCATTAAACAGTATGAGAAGGAGGCTGGTATCCCCAGTATCAGCCGAGTGTTGCCATGGTGATTGGATGATCTTGCATGCTGGGATCTCATTGTGATGTCTTTGCTCCATTTCAATGATGTAGTTGCTGTGCCAGCTGTTCTTGTCTGATGATTGTCTCAAGCCTCTGCATATATTTGTGTAAGTACCAATGACGGGGATGCCAAATTCTGGCTTGGGAACATCCTCTTCTTTTGATGGGTGTATGATAGCGAGAATGCATATGGACCTTTTGGCTGGGTGTATAGTTCCAAGGCAAATCCCACTTCCTGCATTCAACAGACATTCAGGAAAGAAGACTTTTAGCACTTCCGTCTTCTCCATTTTGCTTTTCAATCTAAAATGCCTAAATCCCCAAAACATTGAGTAGACAATCCTTTTCCATCATACAATGCAGGCTCTGCAATCAAAACAAGAAAGTTAGTCATGCACAGTAACTTTTAAGAATTCAAATTGTAAGTCTACTGTCAAACATCGGCATGATTGTGTGCATTTGTGTATTGAGAGTGTATTGACTACCGTATTCATGTGTGCAAATGCTGCCTTTTAACATGTAGTGCAGTGCTATACACGTACACTGTAGGTCAATACGCATTCGCATTGACTCTCTATGCTTTGCTGGAGTGACTTTAGTGACAAATGATGACACCTAAATAGCAGTAAAACTTACCAAGATGAAGACACCCAACTAGTATGAGAAGGAAGAAAATGAAATTGAACTGGAAGCCTGACTGCTGAAAACACAGCATTCTTTCAGAATCTCGGGTAAAAGTCAAGGCAAATATAATTTGTTCAACTTACCGGTTACTTTGTTAGAAAGAATAATTTGAAAATTCAAATCACGAGTCTACTGTCAAATTGTCCATCAGCCACATCATATTCATTGTGTGCATTTGTGTGTAATGTGTGTATTGACTATATGGGCAATTCCATGGTAACGGAAGGACACTCAGACAAGATTTTTGAACTTCAGGTTCATACTAAAAGAAATGTTTTATTAGTATGTATTAAACTATGGGAACAAAATGTGTTTCAGTCAAGTGGAAAGCTTCATCAACTTCACAAAGTTTGGATAAACACTAATTAACTGGAAAAACCATGTCCATTTTTATGTCCTTCCGTTACCGAGATAATTAATATGCACATTCTTAAACTACTTAACTATAATGACAATTTTTTTGGGGAGAATTAAAGGCACTTATATAGGTATTATATCTGTACTGTTTCACATCTTATACTAATAAAACAGTTCTTTTAGTATGAACCTGAAGTTCAAAAATCTTGTCTGAGTGTCCTTCCGTTACAGTGGAATTGCCCATTTATGTGTGCAATTGGTGCCTATCCGGTATTAGCATGTAGTACAGCGCTAGAGTTCAATACGCATTAGCATGGACTCTCTTAGACAGAAATAACTGTCTGGTATGGGTCATTCTTTAATAAAACTGACATTTGTCGTCATTCCCTATACCCAGACGGTATGACCGTAGGTATATATTCTAGGCTGTGTGGGGAAGATATCACAACTAGATTTTAGTAGTTAGGCCCCTCCCACAAACAAGAAAAACCTGAGGAGAAATGCATCATTTCTCCTCAAAATTTTGCAGTAATTTTCTAGATATCATGACTGTCGGTAAGAGTTCTTTTTGTAAATGAAATAAGGGACTTACCAAGCTTTTGGCTGCTTCTCTATGATCCACTTTAAGCCTTCTGACTGACAGAAATCAAAATGGCGGCTTATGAATATTCAAATACGTTATGCGGGATGGTTGACCTACGTGCGTCTGGTCGAGGATAGCACGCACACAAACGTGAAGCAGACAACACGAGAGAGGGACCTCTGCATATGCAATGTTCTTCAAAAGAGTGTTATTATCTCTTCCACTTGACTGTCTTCAGACTGTGACTATCGTCAGCCATCTTGAATCAAAGTAATGAATAATCATGACAACATTTTTGAGTCTCCACCCATTGACCTCATTCATAGACGTGCGCGTTTGAGTTCTTCTTTTGTCTGCTTCACGTTTGTGCACGCGCTATCCTCGACGAGACGCGCGGAGGTCAACCATCCCGCATATCGAATTTGAATATTCATAAGCCGCCATTTGGATTTCTGTCGGTCAAAATGCTCATCGAGAAAACACAGATGCACACAATCATCGCGATGCGGCTGATCGGCAAGTTTGACAGCAGACAGTCACTCACACTCACAATTTGAATTTTTTTTTCTTTCTAAATTCTAATCTAGAATCTATACTAGAACCTAGGCCTAGACTCTAGACCTAGACAAAAATCTAAACTAGAAAGTAAAGTCGGAAAGTTTAAAAATTTGAAAAAATTGTATTTTATTTAGATCTAGGGCCTAGGGGCCTAAAATCTAGATCTAATCTAGATCTAGATCTAGAATCTAGGTCTAGAAATAGAATAGACCTAGACTCTAGATCTATTTAAGTGACCTAGATCTACAGTCTAGTCTGTAGATCCTCGAGTCTAGATCTAACTTAGATCTAGATCTAGATTTCTAGGTCTAGCCTCTCTACTGTCATCAATCGTCACTAAAGTACCGATTTTAAGTGAAATCAGTTGAGTTTTGTACAGTGGTGCTTGAAATGTTGAGAATCAATAGCACAGCTTTTAATACACAGCCAGCGCCAGGATAGTAATGCACCTAGACTATGTGGGTGAATACAGGTGAATGCATGCATGTTTCGTACTTATAGACTAACAAAAATATCGGTATGTGGGACAACAGTAACAAATATGTGCCCACATTTAATGGTCAAAGTTATAAATAACACAATTTTAAACGAAATTACAATATTTTCAATGGGATTGCATCGTCCATGTTAACATTCAGGACAGAGAAGGGGCCAAATAAGCATATTACGTACCAATTTGGTCGCTAGCTCCATTCCTTAGGTAGTAAAAAGACAAATTCCGCGCATGCAGTCGATGTCGATCTACGGAACGCAAAAGAAATCGAACTCGCAGATATACTTATTCGCGTCATGCCATATATAATGTAACGTATGTAAAGACGATATATCGGTACGATACGGTACTTTGTAGCAGACAAGTGCGTTAGACACATAGAGATATATACTTAATAAGACATCTCACGCGCACGGCCAAGGATCGGATCGTGCGTGCGAGCGAGCTAGCAGCGAGATGCTGGGTTTGACCCAATGACATAATGCATCGTCCACGAGCCGCGAAGTCCGAGCCGTGAAACGGCGAGGCCGTTTTTTTTTTTTTTTTTGGGGGGGGGGGGGGGGGGGGGGGGGGGGGGGGGGGGGGGGGGGGGGGGAGGGCTATTTTGGAGCCCGTAATGATGTTTTCCTGGCATCAACTAATGATGACCATAAAAAGTCTGGACACATGATGGCGTTTTTTTATGCACACCATCAGTTACACAGAGTTTGGCCCCGTTTGGCCAACTTGGTTTCACTGGGTCACAGCATGGCGTATATTCTTTTGTTTTGTGCTTGCCCAAAAAAGCAGTAGTCCTATGTTGTGTCCAACTAATCAATGGCACTGCACATCACCTTTTCACTGCAGCTAGCCCAAGGGGGGGGGGGGGGCCGGGGTTAAACCCCATAGACCCCGTAGATCCGCCCCTGTGATAGGCCAACATTCAACTTCCGAAATTGAAGTTACCGGTTTTATTAAAGGGGAAGTCTACCCTGATATTAAGTTGGTTTTAGTAGAAGCATATGTTACAATCATGAGAGTGAAAGTTTAAGCTAAAAACGATTAAAAATAAGAAAGTTATGAATATTTGAAGGTGCAAATAATAAAACAAACTGGCAACTTTGTGTCGGACCTGGCTTGCGGAATCCCCTCCCATTTGCCCTATACTAAAATACTTACTTCACCCCTAAATATAATTGTTATTTTTGTTATACAACCCCTGTATTGAACAGATCTAGTCCGTCATCAGTAACGAAGAAAGTTTATGAAATTTTCTGTACTCACAGAGCAAATTGGAGAGGAGCTCACAGCACTGACCTCTACCCTACGTCAAAAGTTTTCATTCCCTATCTGAGGCTAAACGTCATCATTATAGCACTCGTGTCATTAATCTAAAAACTGAAAACCCATCAGCTTGGTACAAACAAATAAAAATACTTACTAATAGAATTACTGACCCAGTAAATATTGATATCCCTGGTACTGATCCCAAACAACTTAGAGTAGCAGCGAATGCAATTAACAACCATTTTAGTGTCAATAGCATCTGACCTTCCATCTCTTGACAGAGAGAGACTTAT
>NW_022145599.1:5000-110466 GCF_000002235.5 Strongylocentrotus purpuratus | reverse complement strand
ACTGATCATGGTCTGATATAACTGTACTTTCCTTTGGCCTTTGAATAACCTTAACAGCAGGGAGTGGTTGATTTCTCTTTCATTTCTGAATGTCAACTCTGATGTCATGATAAGGCAAATGCAAAGTAATGTTATTATATGAAAAACACGAGTAGGAAATCTTACGATATGCTTATACATGCACATTGTACATTCGTGTTACGTCATATAGTACATTAGCAATAAAACAGTTAGTGATGATCACCCAACAATGTTCGCTTGAAATGGACGGTGTAATGATCACTGATGATAGAGGATTACACAAAAACAGAGACTGATTTTTTTAATTTTTTTTTTTTTTTTTTTTTTGGGGGGGGGGGGGTCTAAAGTTTGCTCGCTATTCCCTAAGAAGAAATCAACTGTATTTTGTTTCAAATGGTAAATTTAAACCTTGTTATCCCAAGAGCCCAAACATTGACAATGAGGCTTGGTACCTTGCAGACAATATACATCTGATTGCTGATAGCTTTCTCTAGATTACATTGCAGTATAAACATATAATTCTATTTGCGGGAAATTTCGATCAGTACTGCATCCAGCAATTGAATTGGACCAAATCACTAAACATACCTTCTCAAAACTTATATGACTCGAACATCCAATAATAAGATGTATAATGAGAGTGTATTATTGGGATTTAATTTCTGTTATGTTTCCTGAATTTGTTTTAACTCTTACAAATTTCATTGAAAAATGAAGAAGAATAAAAGTTTCTGGAATCAAATTTCCTCGAATTTTTAGCAATGTACTGACACGTATACTTTATACAGATTCTTGGAATGGAAGAGCTCTGCCTTGTTGGTGGTCTTTAAGATCAACAGATCTCTTCGGACCAGACAATGAACAACGACGAGAGAGTTATCCACGTTTATTTTCTTGTCTGCATTCTATTATCTTACCGATCAAGCTTTCATCCTTCCACTTCACCCACAGCCTGAACATCACACCTTTCCCCTGTTCTCTCACCCCCCCCCCCCCCATCCTTGCAGTTATCCGCATCAATTCCGTGCATTTCACTGTGGTCGTATCGCAAGTGGTATCGCACGAACATTTACAACACTCATTCCCAAGTTCTGGGAGAGATGAAATATAATTTGTGAGCTTTTTATGTGAGCTGTCAATCATTAGACAGGGTATTAGTTCTCCTTTACAATAAAATATGATTCAAGGTCACATAGATTGTAACGTTTTAATTAGAAGCTACCAAAATGAAATTGCTTACAGATAACAAATGCAATCGATGATTTTGTTAGTGCTAAAATGACCGTGAAGCAATTAGGAAGGAGTGTTGCCTGTGACCACCCCCCTCTTGCTCCTTCTTTTCTCTTGATCTTCTCCATCTCAATCTCTTCTGCTGGCTTACCATTCTTTCCAAAGTGTTTTTAGTTCAAAGATTAACAAGGTGTGTAGCATCGGTGAACTATGTTATCATGATCATATGGAGAAATCAAAAAGATGTTGTATTTTGTTGTATGATGCCTACATTTCATGATATAAAGTGAGATGTTCATGAAAAACAGCATCATTTAGTTACAATTGTTTCGTTAACATTAAAATAAAATTTAAGAAAGCACAAAAAGAAAGAATGATAATAGTTAATTTATGCAAAACAGTTTCAATACATTAGGCTAGAACATAACAAAGGTCAAACTATATCCTCGATGATAATAAAGACTTGCCGGTAAGAGGATTTTGGTCTTTAATCTTTGTCTCATTATTTGACACAGCGAAAAAAAAACTGTTTTCAAACCTCACGGATGTAATGGTAAACTAAAGAGGAACATGAACGTTGCAGAACGAAGATGAATGATGTTAGTCACATCATAATATGATTGTGAATGATGGTATACAAGATGGCTATGGTTTCTGGTTTGCATGTTCCCTCACCTCTTAAGTGACTCGGTGACATTGTCTCAGATTCTGAAACAAAATCCTGGATTTAGCTCATGGTGCAATCATAATTATAAACCTGTAGATCCAATGAAATGTACAATGTACAAGCTGATTGCCTGTCTGTTTATCAAGATATTTATGATTGAAAATCAAAATTTCATTTTTCGTTTTCCTAACGGTTTTTTTATTTTATAACACTACAGTCTATTGGGGAAAATGAGTATGGTAAAACCGGTCACTCAAATTTTTTTTTTTTTTTTTTGAGGCACGTTATGAATTTTGATGCGATTTGTTTTTAGGGCTTCAATATTACACCATATCACAGCCACTGATAACACGTAGGACCATGCATCTCAGATTTAACATAGTTAAACGATGCATTTAACTACAGGAAGGTCAGTGATGGATGACATCAATGACCAGTTTCTTTTGAATTCTTAGACGCCATTTCTTCTTCTTCCTAAACTTCTGTTCATGAAGTGGTGTGTATCAAAACAAAAGTCTTGTTTCCCTATATTGTGTCTTGGGGTCAAAACGCAAACCTATACGTGACGTAAACAATGACATCATAATGTGAATATCAAATGTTTGATCTGCTCTTTCTACGAAAAGACGAGGTCAAAGTCAAGTTATTAGTGCTCAAGGGAGTGAGCAGTCTAACAGGTGGATATTTCATGGCTCGTTGAACTAATTTATGTGAGATTTGATGTTAAAGCATGTGTAGGTCGAGCGTTTAACATTTAAAGGGACACAACGGAAACTCATTTTCAATTGTGATAGACGGCGAGTACAGTCTCAACTTCCAGATACACGTTGCGATTGCCGAATTGATCGGCATATGCCGAAAAAATGAAAAAGTTAAATTCCAACTGCATTTGAAAGATAATACTAATTTAGAACTTCCTAAAAAAGGTGGGGCTTGAAAATGTCTTCAAGTGGGAAAATAACGACTATTAGTTGTCAAATCGACTTCAGGGCTATAGAGCCCAAAAGTAATGGTCTTGATTTTCAGACAATTGTACCGAATGGTCATACGTTTTATGCTGCGCAAAGATTCAATCAGTTTAATCTTGGCCATCACAAGAAGTGGGTTATTGATGTAGACAAATGCTCATGTACCCTTTACATGTATGCTATTACCAAAGTAGGAAAAAAGCCAGTCAGTCACTCAATAGTGTCTGACAGCGAAGTCTAGCAATTAAACGGGTTTCCTCGCATAATTTGAATATGAGGACACTGCTAACGTTTAAATTTCACAGATAGGACATACATGACATATTCATAATTCCTGCAAAGTTCTACAGAATTTGAGGTTGGCTGCAAAAGGAACATAGTACCTTTAAGGAACTGTCATTGGCGGATCCAGGGTGGGAGCATGGGTGGTACAGGACTCCACCCCTGGCAAACAAGAAGAACTAACAAACAAAGATGGTAACCACAATTTAACCTTAAAAAAAAAGACGGACACCAACCCCTGCAAAAAGGTGATAACCAAAATGTTGCTCTCTTTTTTTGCCCAAGGGGGGGGGGGGGGGGGTGTTGAGTAAAAAAATAATGCTCAATTCCCCCCCCCCCCCCCTCGTTAGTTACTTCAATGGTAAATGTTAAATTAAAGATAATCTGAAAGTTTGAGTGAAAACTGACCATTATTAATTATAACAATGGGAAATGTGATCTGATCGATTCCTTAATTCTCCCAACTATATCATTACAATATTTAATAACATTTTAGATGAATGTGAATCGTCTCAAAACAATGAATTGGCTCTATATACCATTCCAGGCATTTAAGTGTTGACAGATTCTTAAAAGCCTTCTCCCTTTTTTCATTTCATTGAAAAATTACGCAGTTTTTTCATCAACTTTCAAAAATGTTACTGAGACACTTTAAAATTATTCTTCGGAGAATTGATTAATTCTTACCAGTCTCCGGGGCACCGTTACACATGTGTCAAACATGAAATCGACAAAATACACTGTCAACGACTATTTACTACTATTTACTACGACATAAATCAAAATGATGGCACTGGTTCCAAGAAAAGAAGAAGAAAGGGTACCGAGAGATATTATATTATTCACACACCCTTCATTTGGGGAGGGGGAGGGGGGGGGGTGGGAGGGTAAACGTAATACGATCAATGGACACACCCGCTTCTCTCTCTCTCTCTCTCTCTCTCTCCCTCTGTCTCCCTCTGTCTCCCCCTCTCTCTCTCTCTCTCTCCCTCCCTCTCTCTCCCTCTCTCTCGCTCTCCCCTCTCACCTCTCTATAAAAATATGGGGATTGGTTTCCAATTTTCTTAATAGATTCTATCAGTTGATTATTATATATTATACATTTTGAATATATATGGTCATGTACATAATTATGCAAATAAATAGCATTGATATTTTGGTGTCGATTTATTGCTTTATTTACGAAATTATTGGGGGGAATTAATGGAATTTAAAAGATTAAAACAAAAATCAAAATAAGATTGTTCATTTGCGACGCCAAGCAGAATTTCCTTAATGGAATTTATATCCGGAAAAACAAGCAACAAATTTAGAAATGAGTTAATTCACTAATGCCGATACCACAATAAGTGTCATTTTATTAATGTAGTACTGCGTTAGTGATTGTCTTGGTTTATGTCGCTCTAGATAAGAGTTACATCGAATCAAACATTGCAAACACATTGCTTTCACAGACTATGTGAACGTAAACAATTAAAGATAAAGACCAGTTCTGGTCATGCGATTGCATTGTGAAAGAAACGTTGTGGAATCGATCAGAAAAGGTTGATCATGTAGCATATGTACTGCAAGGTTCTGGAATCATCAAAATAATAAGAAATTTGGACCAGTCTTGGTAAAGTTACAAGACACGTGCGCTACACGTGCGCGATATCTATCAGGTATAGATATAATAATTTACCAAATATATCAATTAGTAGGCGGTTTCTCGGCAAAATTTGTATCATCACGTATTGCAAAACATATTCTCTTACATGATTGGTAATAAGAGCTTCCATTTCATTTTTTGAGAGGGGGGCGTTTCCAAAACTGATCTTTACCTTTAAGGTTCAATTTGAAATTTAGGGCAAACGTGACAGATAAGAAAACAAGGGATCGTAAATAGTGAAAACGTTGACGTAATTATGGTTATCTTGCATGCCATCTTTATTGTTCGGAAATTGATTCCCGTCTTTGAAATTAGAGAGGTGATGGAAGTAATAAAACGAAAGCAATGCAGATACATGTCATATCTCTCTCAAGACTCCTCCCACAACAACTTGATGCACGTTCAGACGTCAGTCACTTTGTTTTCATTTGGTCATTTCAGTTTATAACCTCACTACAGGAATCTTTAATTCTGTCAATTAACCAATCAAATCTATTACTTTTAATTAAATCTCTAAGTAATTTTGAATATTGAATACAGTATCTGATCGGTATCTGATAGGGAGCTACATCAGCTAGCAAGTGTCTTTGACCTGCAAAGCCGGCACGTAGCCAGAGTTGATGTTTTGTTTTGTTTGTTGGTTTTTTTTTTGGGGGGGGGGCACATACATGTAATCGATCGAGGTAAAAAAAAAGGGGGTTTAAAAAAGTTCAACCGATCTTAGAATTTTTTTTTTTTGGGGGGGGGGGGGGGCACGTGCCCCCCCCCCCCCCCCGTGGCTACGTGCCTGCTGCAAAGCAAACTTAAAAAGAAAGATGAGCTACAGCAGCTAGCAACATTGTAAGTTTGCATTGCCACAAATTATTTCACCAGGGCCTACAGCTTTACAAGCTTGCTTTCATGTAGGTCCAATTATATTTCTCTCATTTAAATCCGTACTCTATATTGACCACTTATCTTTATGTTATGTATATGTATCATTGATTGAAATTTCATCACAAAAAGTAATTTATTTTGAAATGAAGGCCTATATGTAACATTGGAAATATGAAATGAAATAAATGAGATGAAGTGAAATACTGAACTGTTTTTTAAAGCCATCGCACAACTCGCACAATCGTTACATTTTTATACATTATCATATTTGATTACACTTTTAAATTGTGTTATTATTGTTGTTTGGGTGTTCGTGTACGTGTGTGCGTGTGTGCGTGTGTGTGTGTGTGTTTAAACCAGAAGTATTTAAATCAGAAATAATGTGGGCAGGGGCGGCAGGTGTGTACCCCTCTCTCTATATGTGTGCGCGTGTGTGTGTGTGTTTAAATCAGAAGTAATTAAATCATAAATAATGAGGACGAGGGGCGGCAGGTATGTACCCCTCTCTCTACATGTGTGTGCGTGTGTGTGTGTGTTTAAATCAGAAGTATTTAAATCAGAGATAATGAGGACAGGGGCGGCAGGTGTGTACCCCTCTCTCTACATGTGTGTGTGTGTTTAAATCAGAAGTATTTCAATCAGAAATAATGAGGTCAGGGGCGGCAGGTGTGTGCCCCTCCCTCTCTACATGTTTGCGTGTATGTGTGTGTTTAAATCAGAAGTATTTAAATCAAAAATAGTGAGGGCAGGGGCGGCAGGTGTGTACCCCTCTCTCTACATGTGTGTGTGTGTTTAAATCAGAAGTATTTCAATCAGAAATAATGAGGTCAGGGGCGGCAGGTGTGTGCCCCTCCCTCTCTACATGTTTGTGCGTGTGTGTGTGTGTTTAAATCAGAAGTATTTAAATCAAAAATAATGAGGGGGGGCGGCAGGTATGTACCCCTCTCTCTCTACATGTGTGTGCGTGTGTGTGTGTGTTTAAATCAGAAGTATTTCAATCAGAAATAATGAGGGCAGGGCGGCAGGTATGTACCCCTCTCGCTACATGTGTGTGCGTGTGTGTGTGTGTTTAAATCAGAAGTATTTAAATCAGAAATAATGAGGGCAGGGGCGGCAGGTATGTACCCCTCTCTCTCTACATACGTGTGTGTGTGTGTGTGTGTGTGTGTTTAAATCAGAAGTATTTCAATCAGAAATAATGAGGGCAGGGGCGGCAGGTGTGTACCCCTCCCTCTCTACATGTGTGTGCGTGTGTGTGTGTTTAAATCAGAAGTATTTAAATAAAAAATAATGAGGGCAGGGGCGGCAGGTATGTACCCATCTCTCTACATGTGTGTGCGTGTGTGCGTGTGTGCGTTTAAATCAGAAGTATTTAAATCAAAAATAATGAGGGCAGGGGCGACAGGTATGTACCCCTGTCTCTCTACATGTGTGTGTGTGTGTTTAAATCAGAAGTATTTAAATCAGAAATAATGAGGGCAGGGGCGGCAAGTGTGTACCCCTCTCTCTCTCTCTACATGTTTGTGCGTGTGTGTGTGTGTGTGTTTAAATCAGAAGTATTTAAATAAAAAATAATGAGGGCAGGGGCGGCAGGTAAGTACCCCTCTCTCTACACGTGTGTGCGTGTGTGCGTGTGTTTAAATCAGAAGTATTTAAATCAGAAATAATGAGGGCAGGGGCGGCAGGTATGTACCCCTCTCTCTCTACATGTGTGTGTGTGTTGTGTGCGTGTTTAAATCAGAGATAATGAGGACAGGGGCGGCAGGTGTGTATCCCTCTCTCTCTCTACATGTGTTTTCGTGTGTGTGTGTGTGTGTTTAAATCAGAAGTATTTAAATCAGAAATAATGAGGGCAGGGGCGGCAGGTATGTACCCCTCTCTCTACGTGTATTTGCGTGTGTGTGTGTGTGTGCTTAAACCAGAAGTATTTAAATCAGAAATAATGAGGGCAGGGGCGGCAGGTGTGTACCCCTCTCTCTACATGGATTCTAGAGGGGAAAACACGTCGGCACGTTTTACATTCTGACTGCGAACGTGGGGATTCTTATTTTGTTTAATTTTTCAACAACCTAAGCTAGGATGATACAATGAAATGGCAGATTGAGTGGGGGGGGGGGGGTCCCTCTCCCCTCTCTTTCTACCTCTCTCTCACTCTCTCTTTCTCTCGCTGATCACGAATTCAAATCATGATTATCGATATGCTGGAGAGTGGGCGTAATAGGATGAGCTGGATGTAAGCTGAAATGATTTGCAGTATCTATTCAAATATTGTTTTTCCACACAATTCACACGATGAAACATTTATTCACTAATAATATTGTATGATCTCCTTATCCATTTTTCAGCGCAAAAATTACGTGCATCACGAGACTTGATCATGAGATGGTCGTCTCCATGATGAAATAAAAGCGTCATTAACTTGCAATATTGAGAGCTAGGTATTCCAAGTATGATAATGAAATTACCTTTGTCGCGATGATAGACGAATGATTCGAGAACAAAGTTCACCGTACTCGCAAGGCTATTGAGAGGTGATTACATAGGATTAGATATTGAGTATATAGGCTTAAAATGGTAGGCATCAACAGACAAATGACAGAAACAAATTAGTGACAATTTCAGCAATATCTGATTTGAAATAGGAAAGTTATGAGTATTTAAGATTTTTTTTTAAAGTTGTCATCAGTGAAACATAAATTGGCAACACTGTGACGTATATTGCAACGTCCTCCCCGATTCGCTCTGTACAGAAAATTACATAAACTTTCATTATCTTACTTAGTGATTACGAAATATATTTCTTTCATACAGGGGTTATAATTATAAAACATATTTGCAATAATCAAATTTAGGGTGAATGTATGATTGAAAATTTAAGGGAATACATTCTTGTTTGATTTGTTTATGCACGTACCATATTGAAGGGAATCTCGCAGGAAAAGTCAAAAAGTTGCCAATTTGTGTTTGATTGATTGCACCTTAAAACATCACAACTTTTTCATTTCTTAATTTTAATCGGATTTCGCTCAAACTTTCATTGACCTGTTCCCCTAATTTTCAACTTGTATTGAAACCGACTTATTGTGAGGGTGGACTACCCTTTTATAGGTAAACAGAATTTAAACGTATTTTATTTTATAGAATAATGAAAAGAAGAAAATAACGAGTGATATGTGTAAAAAGAATTGGAGATTCAAAGAAATCAGCTGATAAATCTCTCATATGAAATTCATTAAGCGTGATTTATTAAACTAAGATTTGTAGGACAAGCAGATAATGTAATGTAAACATGTAATTCTTTCAGAAAAAAGAAGACAAACTCTTCCTAATTGCAGCTGTCTAACTACGCTGTCCTTGTATTTAATGGGAGTCAAAATGCCATGTTCCCATGTCGTATTTCATTTCCCTTGTCAAAATAAGACAATATCATTTATTGTTCCTACATTCCAGCTTTGATGAAAAGTTCAGTCGTTTAAAAAAAGTTATTGCAAATAAATCGTTAAGAGAATATTGGGTCAAAATGTTTCCTATTTCTTCTTCGTAATCACGATTAAATCATGGCAACGCAATGTAAAGAGGTTTTTGAAATGGCAACAATTCCCTAGTTCGTATTACCATGGAAATTCCACGTTTTGTTTTTGAAAAAAATATTTCTACCCCGCACATCACGAACAAGCCGGTGTTCTTTCGTCATACCAACATGAAAACCTACGCCACATTTACGCCAAGACTTCTTGACTGATTGACTTACAACATGTCAGTCAGTCAGTCAGTCAGTAACGATGCAAAAAACAATGGGAATTCTTTTTTTCTTCTAATTTCTTTTAGCAAACCAATTGTTACCTGAAGCCTCAAAAAGTCGGGAAGGGGGGGGGGGGGCAGTGGCGGATCCAGGGGGGCCCGGGGGGCCCGGGCCCCCCCCCCTTGAAAAAAAAATTATGTAAAATCACGTGATTTTTACCTTTTTGGGGGTTGAGCCCCCCCTGGCGCTCAAGGGGGGGGGGGGGGGGGTGCAAATTGAAATTTTTTTGAGGATCAAAAAAAAAAAAAAAATGCGCTCACTACCCCCCCCCCCCCCCCCCCCCCCCCCCCCCCCCCCCCCACTGAGCGACTTTTCGGCCGGCGCGATTTTCAAATTTCGGGAGCACAAAAAAAAAAAGTTGGGCCCCCTCCCCTAAGAAATCCTGGATCCGCGCCTGGGGGGGGGGGGGGGGGGGGGATATGAGTGTAGGAATTTTTTGGGGGCGTATATTTAGTTAAAGGTAATACAAAGTTTTGGTAAGGGATCATGAATTTGGTTCAAATGAACATATTGGAAGCATATACGATCCTACAATATTCAGTAATCGTCGCGGTCGAAATCGACTCTAAAATTATGAAATTGTAAATAATAAACACTTTATGTTGAATAGCTCCCTCTCAAGGTCAAGATATTAATTAAGCTATAAAATAATGTTTATTGACTAAAATTGACTGATTAGCTATTCTTGTTCGGAAATTATATACCACAACTACATACTCTGAGATTTTCATGGTCGCAGCTACCATTGTACGCCGTTGGAGCTATTTGAAATTTATCAAAATTTACCGGAGCACCGGTAAATCTTTATATTCAATTTTTCTCGAAAGCAGAAGTGTTTTAGGGGCTAACATTTCTGGTGTTTTTAATACATCCACAGGGGCATCCAAATATATTAAAATTGTAAAGAATCACTATCCACCCATTTTTCAAAATTTCCCAAAACTTTGTAATACCTTTAAAGACGAATTATTAGAGTTCCTCGATCCTGCAGGCCCAGCAGTGCATGTAGTAATTATTACCCTAGCATTGCTAGATACTCATATACACCTGGGTGGAGAGTGGCACATAATTATGGATTATTATTTTGCTAAAAGACCTTAGTGCCGGGTGTCCGGCTAAGAATCGAACCCTCATCCCTTTCATTGAAAGTTAAAGGGCAAGTCCACTCCAAAAATAACTTACTTTCAATAAAAGCAGAAAAATCAGACAAACCAATCAAAAAAAGTTTGAGCAAAATCGGATAACCAATAAGAAAGTAATGAATTTTGAAAAAGTATGTAAAACCATGGAACAATGAGAATCACAACACAAATTGCCAAGATGGTTATCAGTTTGTGACGTCATGTCCTCACAACTTATCAATTGCTTTATATAGTTTAATACCATTAATTTCCCTTTTTATCTCCCAAAACTTGATTTCCCCATGCCTTTGCCCAGGTTATATGATTTGTATCATATTGCGTGCATGACATTTTTAAAAAACTTTTATGAATTTTGAAGAATTGATGCTATTTTCTGAATATTGTATTTCATAATTATTGATTTTTATATAAATAGTTTATCAAAATTCGATTTTTCATGATTTAACTGGACAAAAATTACTCTTTATTTGTTCATCCACACAAAAACATATTACTTTTCATTAAACTTGGATGCTGGGTTGAAGAAATAAGATTCTTAGGGGGAAAATAGGAAATTTATATTATCAATATAAAGAAAATAATTAGTAGATAGTGAAGACCATACGTCACAGACTCATGAATGAGTTGCCAATTTGTGTAGTGATTTTCAAAGTTTTTCATGTCATTAAAAATTCATAACTTCCTTATTAGTTATCCGATTTTGCTCAAGCTTTTTTTGATTGGTTTGTCTGATTTTTCTGGTTCTATTGAAAGTAAGTTATTTTTGGAGTGGACTTGGGCTTTAAGTGGATGAACCACTGTATCACGACACATAAGAAGAAAGTGAAAAAAGGGAAAAGATGAAGGGAGAATAAGGATTGGAAGGGAGAAGAAGGATGGGAAGGGAGAGGAAGGATCAAACGGAAAAGACGGATGGAGGAAGGGAGAAGAAGAAGCAGTGGTGGTGGTGGTGGTGGTGGTAGTAGTAGTAGAAGTAGTAGTAGTAGTAGTAGTAGTAGTAGTAGTAGTAGTAGTAGTTGAAGTAGCAGAAGATTTAGTATTACTAGTAGAAGTTGTTATAGTAGTAGTAGTAGTATTAGTAGTAGTAGCAGCAGTATTTGTAGTAGCAGTAGTAGTAGCAGTAGTAGTAGTAGTAGTAGTAGTAACAGCAGCAGCAGCAGCAGCAGCAGCAGTAGTAGTAGTAGTAGTAGTAGTAGTAGTAGTAGTAGTAGTAGTAGTGGTGTTAGTGCGGTCTTATTGTATTAAAAGCAGCATAATAACCTGACAATTTCGCTGATGACATATTGAATTTTTATTATGTTGGGCATTGGTCTCTTTCTTGAAAGATCCCGGGTTCGAAACCAAGTCGAAGGCATTACCAAATCCCACGGAGTGGACTGTACATAATTTGAGCCGTCCGTCCCCTGGCTGCTTACTATCAAGCATACGCATACTTTCTTAGCAGAAAAATAACTGATCATATTTATGAGATTTTTCAAATATTTTCTCCCAGAACTACTAACGATTGATCCCAACTGTTTAAGAGCTTAGTGATTGTTTAATATTTCCGGACTGTTTAAGATTCAAATATCTGACCACTCAATATGTACTTACATTTCTAAAAATAGAGAGAAAGGGGCTCACCGACATATTTTGTTCATAGCCATTGATTTTCATTCCATATGAGAATGCACTTCTAGGAGCCACTGACGTCAAACAAAAGTTATTATGATTAAATATGAATTAAATGAAAAGAGGCGATATGAATAATTTTCAGGAGTCAGATCATGTTCACAGACAAACGATAAAATGAGAAAAGTTAAGTTCGTCTCGAGGTCTCATTTGCCCAGCTTAGAAGTCTGAATTTCTAAATTGATGTTATAAAAAAGATAATGCTTACCAACAGACAATAATAATGAACCCATATTGAGATAGTTTTAAGTTAAAGTAAAAAAAAAAAAAAAAAAAAAGAGATAAATGATTGGTGACGTAGTTTTTTCCTTTTTTTTTCGTTTGTTATATTTAATTCGGTTTTGAATTTCCGAACGAGGTTTGGAAAGCTCGAGATGTTTAGAGTAAATGAGAGAGGACGGGAAAAAGAGGGGGATGAGGCAAGTAAGATTGACAGTGACAGGAAAAGGAAAATACAAAGAAAGTGAGAGAGAGAGAGATGGAGAGAGAGAGAGAGAGAGAAAGAGAGAAGAGTGACGGAAGGAGAGAGATAGAAGATAGTGACAGAGAGGAGAGAGAGAGAGAGAGGAGAGTGACAGAGAGATAGAAGAGAGTGACAGAGAGAAGGAGAGAGAGAGAGATAGAGAGGAGAGTGACAGAGAGATAAAAGATAGTGACAGAGAGGAGAGAGAGAGAGAGAGAGAGGGGAAAGTGACAGAGAGAGATAGAAGATAGTGACAGAGAGGAGAGAGAGAGAGAGAGAGGAGAGAGTGTGACAGAGGGAGAGAGAGAATGAGAGAGATAGTGAGAGAGAGAGATAGTGAGAGAGAGAGATAGTGAGAGAGAGGGAGAGAGAGAGAGAGTGTGTGTGTGTGTGTGTGTGTGTGTGTGACGGAGAGGAGAGAGAGAGAGAGGAGAGAGAGAGAGGAGAGTGACAGAGGGAGAGAGAGAATGATAGAGATAGTGAGAGATAGAGATAGTGAGAGAGAGGGAGAGAGAGAGAGTGTGTGTGTGTGTGTGTGTGTGACGGAGAGGGAGAGAGAGAACACCATGCAGACATAAACAAAGCAGAGGGTTAATGTGAGTAAACCTCGCAAAGAGTACGCTGAACCAGAACTCAGCAGTCGATTTTCTTGGAATTTCTGATTCTCCTCTCTGCCATTTTTCGTCTTCAAGTCATAAGTTTCTTTTTTTAAAAACTGATTATATAGCTTACCATTTGTGAGGCTTTCTTCGCTCTTGACCCCCTTCACCGTTCGATCATTCACGATCCGGAATACTCAGTGGCAGCAGCTTACACTTGGGATTTCTACCGTGGGAGCTAGGTCCGCTTCGTGTAGAGAGAGAGTGAATGAACTTGACCGTCGGCTGATTTGGCCTCAAGCCAATATAATCGTCTGCAGTAAAGTGGTATAGTATACAACACGTTCACACTGCATCATACCATTACATGGTAGGAGGGGCTAGGGACTCGTCGAATTGCGATTGATCCTAATCCATCAAATAAATCAAATTAAATTGCAACCTCAACCAAAAGAACTACAGTTTACTTAATTATATACCTTCCATTTTGGGGGTAATTTCTCTCGTATATGAAAACTTGATTTGTCCCGCTTTAAAGGGATCGTTTAACAATGTAAAATCTGAGATACACGGCCCTACGTGTTATCAGTGTCTGTGGTATGGTGTAATATTGAAGCCCTAAAAAAAAATCGCACTTCAAAATGATCAAGAAGTGCCTCAAAAAAGTAAAAATTCTTTGTGTGACCGGTTTTACCATACTCGTTTTCCCCAATAGACCGTATAGTGTTATGAAAACCGTCCGGCGAACGGTTTTCAAAACTTTGTAATTCCAATCATAAATATCTTGATAATCAGACAGGCGATCGGCTTGTAAAAGTCATGGAGTTCCCGACTGACCTAAAGGTTTATATTAATCATTGCAGCATGAGCTAAATCCAGGATTTTGTTTCAGAATCTGAGACAAAGTTACCGGATCCCTTTAAGTTTATTGAGAATGAGACATTGTATATTGTATCGTTGTATCGTATTAGATTAATGATATAATAATCATCGAACAAGCAGCTGATACCTGAAATTGTTCAATTTGCAAAGGAAAAAGTACGTGGCATAAAGAATATTGATAACACATTAAAAGATATAGAAAACTAAACAAGCATTACAAGTTTCATCGATAACATAAAATTGCCATTTGTTTTGAGTAATATAGAAATTTGACAATTATAAATTTACAGGTTTATCGCTACAACGGCGGAGTAAAATAACCCATGAAGACTGATAGAGATTGTTATTATTAAAATATACATCTGAAAGACATACATGCACAACTAAAAAATACATCTAAAAGACATACATCTACAAGTATTAAAAGTATTAAACTAAGGCCTTAATTCAACCAGTCACCCATTCTTGAGTAACGAAAAACTCAAAAACATCACAATGGGAATGAATAATTAAATTGTAGAAAATTGGTGTTTGTTGACGTTGCGATTGATTGGAGGAGTTTGCTCTAGACATTGACCTCAAATATCAAATAAAACTCGCGGGATTAAATTGTAATTGAATATATTTTACAGAACTATAATAATGTGCTTTTTAAAATGTATTCAATTAATCACATATCAATCAGTTTGATATTTTAAAGATACTATGTCCCTTTTGCAGCCAACATCAAATTCTGTAGAGCTTTGCAGGAATTATGAATAAGTCATGTATGTCCTATTTGTGAAATTTATACGTTAGCAGTGTCCTAATATTCAAATTATGCAAGGAAACCCGTTTACTTGCTAGACTTCACTGTCAGACACTACTGAGTGACTGACTGGCTTTTTTCTTCTTTGATTATATACATAAAAATGAGCTGTAAGGGGTACATGAGCATTTGTCTACATCAATAACCCACTTCTTGTAATGGCCAAAATTAAACTGGTTGAATCTTTGCGCAGCATGAAACGGACGACCATTCGGTACAATGGTCTGAAAATCAGACTATTAGTTACTGGCTCTATAGCTCTTAAGTCGATTTGACAACTTATAGTCTTTATTTTCCCACTTGAAGACATTTTCAAGCCCCCCTTTTTTAAAGAAAGTTCTAGTAGTATTATCTTTCAAATGCCGTTGGAATTTAACCTTTTCATTTTTTTGGCTTGCAAATGGGACATAGTACCTTTAAAAGTAAATTACAAAAAGTCAATCGAAGCTCGGGGTAAATCGGGCGCGCACGACTAGACTCGGTCGTTCGTGAAGTAGGCGATCACTATTAAACACTGAGCTAACGGGTTCTCAAGATGGTATAGGTATCGCACGGCCGTGTGCTGCCCTCTATATACCCAAGCTTGAGCAACTTTTAGACACTCAGTTATAAGGTAACCCCGAAGGTAACCTATTAAAATGAAACTAGCTTGAGTTTCAGCGGAGGCGGAAACTGATAGTAAACTAGTTCCGAGAAAGATATGTTATAAAAAGAACACGAAAAGTTCAATTTTGATTATTTAATACTCCTATCTTGAAAAGATCATTATTTGACTCCAAACAATCAACTCAGGTTATGGGAATGACACGGATTGAAGACAGATGATATCCTCAACTTGATTCTTTTGTGTCTAACAAACCTCCGGCGAGACATTCCTGCAACAGAACCTTTTCTCCGTTATCTACTCTTACTCTTTCTCTGATATATTATAATCATAATTCTTTTCCAAGACATGGACATAAAGAAGAAGGAACAATTTAATGTTTTGTTCACATTTTTGACAGATAAACGATATCTTCGTTGCTGCATATTGTTGTTTTTTTTTACTCAAAACAGAAGGTAAAAATTATTCACAAATTGTCCACATAATAACAATTTTCCACAAATAAAAATACAATATCATTATTACAATACGAAAACAAATATGGAAACACTATCTTCTTACAATCGTGTGAAAAAAAAAGCCCAGTATATTTGTTTGTTTTTAGTAATGAAATGATAGTAATGTGGAGAATACCTTTTTTTTTATAAGGAAACAAAATGAATAGCAAACTTAATACAGGTGTATAAGTGATCGTTTCAAAACATTATTTGCACCATCGACGCCGTCTTCTCTTTCTTCCATCTCTCACCCTGTCATCACCACTATCACAATCACTACCAGTGCCATTGTCACTAGTTGTGGAGCTGTGCTCATCAACTTCGATCTCTAAATCAGAGTAAAACTTTTCCTTCGAGCTCGGACATTTTGATCAGATATTTAGCGTCCGAGTGGCGTTTGTATAAGTATAATGCATGCAGTTGAGAGTTGTGTCAGAGCTCTTGGGAGTACTCTCGCTCATGTGCCCAACCTCTTACGTCACAAACCTACGTCACAATAGCGGGCCGATCAAGGGCGGAATAATCGGGTAGTAATTTTAACACTTTTAATAACAGATTAGTCAATTCTGTAACAATTTTTGAAAAATGAATATGAATTATTAGAAAGATTGTAACGTTACCTTTGCAATGATACCAACATTATTGAGGTTAAAAGCATTTTGAAACCGTCGCTCAGCTACTTTAAGTTCTTCCGGTCCTAACCTTCAAATTATTTTCAGAATGATGGGGTTATAAGCACATTCTCATAACGGAAGACTGAAAAGACCTTCGATAAATAACATAATTATTAAAATTATTTATAAATGCGAGCTGATGCGTAGCGAACGAGCTTTGGAGGAAATTGCTCTTAATCGCTTTAAATTAGTGGCACGTTTAATGATGAAAGGAAAATAGATACTTATTGAAAGGGATAAGACATTTATTAGAAATGAAAACGAGCACGTGTCAAAGTACTATGGTGAACTTATAAGAGCTGAAAATGGGGCACTTCTTACACCTTAAAGGGCCACTCTAACCCAACTATTAAAACATGAATACACCTCTATTTATTAATATTCCAGCCTCTGATTTTTCAGAAAATCTCTGAATTGACAATTTTTTAAAAATAAAAACCATCCATGTTTCAGTTCTCACGCTTGCTGGGCTACGCCCCTCGAAAAACGGTAATATGGTCACGTGGTCTTGATGACGCATTTGAGGTAATTGCGGGCATGTCCGATTTGACCTACAACTAAGGATATCTTACATTAGGAATGACGAAATTGCCAGAAACGTACTGGGATTATCAAGTGCATATTATTTTTTCGGATAAATGTCTTTTTTGTTCCAATTAATATCATTGGTTGCCTTTTTAAAGACATTTTAATGCCTAAATAATAATAATCACCCTCATTTTCACTGGAGAGGCGCCTGCAGTGACGTCATAAACAGTTGCGCAAAAAGTCGTCATTTTTAAAGCTAAATTCCAGAATTATTTATGATTTCTAAGAAAAATCATTGTCATGTTCGGAATCTCCGTCAAAATCTATTGTACATGTCTTTTTTTTCTTCATTTTTTTAAAGCCCGTTTTGGTTAGAGTGGCATTTTAAAGGAGGCACTAAACAGGGATGAAAAAGGGCACCCATCACATTTTGATAGGGGTTTTATAAGAGGTGAAAAAGGGCACTGACCAGATATGAAAAAGTACACTTTATGATACAGGAAAATGGTTAGTTGAACAAAAAGGGGTACTGATCAGATTTGAATAGGAACATTTATCAGAGGTTAAGGGGCACCGGCTTATCTGAATAAAGAGGGACACTTTTCATAGGTGAAAAAGGGCAGTTATGTAAAGAGGAAGGAGCTCCTTTCTAATGGGGCACGTATCATAAGGAAAAGAGGTACTTATCAGAAAGGAAGAGGGGCACATGTGAAAAAGGTGCGCTTATCTGAGTTAAAAAGGGGTAGTTATTAAAAGGGGAAGGGGCACTTCTTACATAGGATCAGTCTGATTTGAATAGGGCAATTATCAGAGGTGAAGGTGCACTTATTAAAAGTGATAGGGGCACTTCTCATACCTGAAAAGGGGCACTTACTAGCGATTAAAAAGGGCACTTATGAGAATGTAAAATAGCCACTTATTGCAAAGGAAATGGGAACTTGTCGAAGGAAAAGGGGCACGTGTCAAAATAAAAGGGGCACTTATCAGAGGAGAGAAGTAAAAATGGCACTTTTCCTATGTAAAAAGGGGCATTTCTTACATTGTAAAAGGGACACTTTTTCTATGTAAAAAGGGGCACTTTTGGGGTACTTGAAGGAGTTGGGGGGGGGGGGGCGTTGTGCCCCCTCCCCCGGAGCACCGCCTCTGAATTTGTCACATAAGGGTGATAAAGGAGAAATTACAAAACGATGTTCATACAAAGATAAATATCTTGATGTCGTACAACACAGTAGAGAGACAAATCCTTTGCTCATTCTATCTGACAGTAAGATTATGTTATGTCCATTTGCTTTTCTTATGCTATGAGGATTATGTGTTGAAACACTTTTCAATAATTTTACAATCTAGGACACGCATCTTTATAGTTGTCCCGAAATCAAACGTCAGTAGGATATTTTTCGTGCCCTGTTGGAAAACAGAAAATATTTTTCATTTTGTTGAAACATTTTGTCTGACCGTCACCATGCCACCCGCTTATTTTTGTTTATACACTGCCCTGTCCAGCATGTACTCACAATACTCCATCTAACATCAATATTATCACTTCATCACCTCTTTTCTCTCACACTTTTACCCCTTCTCCATTCGATGACTGAGGGGGCGGAGGAGCAGAAAAAGGATGACGACGACGATCATATTATCACCCTCCCTCCTTCTCTTCTTCCAGTTCTCGTTTTCTACTTGTTATCCCTATCTCTGTCTACAATACATATCCACCTTCTTTCATTCCTTTTGTGTCAAACTAAATACTTCTTATCAAGTAGCTTCAATAAATTCATAGTTTTAGTTCGGAAATTTTGTAATAACAGTCGGTTGTATTCCATTCTGGTTTTAAAAAAACAGCAATTATTGAATTTTCAATAAAATCTTAAGATCAATACCACCTCAACAATCACCACCAAAATTACCATAACCATAATTTTGTTTTTTCTAAATACCATAAACAACTATCAACATTGCCAGCACCATCACCACTAACAACACCATTATAACCATCACCACCACCATCATCCCCATCATCATCACCTCCACCACCATCATCATCACCACCACCATCACCATTATCACCACCACCACCACCATCATCACCACCACCACCACCATCATCACCACCACCATCATCACCACCACCACCATCATCACCACCACCACCATCATCACCACCACCATCATCACCACCACCACCATCATCATCACCACCACCACCATCATCACCACAACCACCATCATCATCACCACCACCGCTATCATCATCACCACCACCACCATCATCATCACCACCACCACCATCATCATCACCACCACCATCATCATCACCACAACCACCATCATCACCACCACCGCCATCATCATCACCACCACCACCATCATCATCACCACCACCACCATCATCATCACCACCACCATCATCATCACCACCACCACCATCATCATCATCACCACCACCATTATCATCACCACCCAGGCGCGGATCCAGGATTTCTTAGGGGAGGGGGCCCAACTTTTTTTTTTTTTGCTCCCGAAAATTTGAAAATCGCGCCGGCCGAAAAGTCGCTCAGTGGGGGGGGGGGGGGGGGGGGGGGGGTGGGGGGGGGGGGTACAGAGCACAATTTTTTTTTTTTTTTTTTTTTTTTGATCCCGAAAATTTTAAAAACGCGCCGGCCAAAAATTCGCTCAGTGGGGGGGGGGGGGGGGGGGGGGGGGGGTAGTGAGCACATTTTTTTTTTTTGATCCTCAAAAAAATTTCAATTTGCACCCCCCCCTTGAGCGCCAGGGGGGGGGCCCAACCCCCCAAAAAGGTAAAAATCACGTGATTTTACATGATTTTTTTCTCAAGGGGGGGGGGGCCCGGGCCCCCCCCCTTGGATCCGCCACTGTCACCACCACCACCATCATCACCACCACCACCGCTACAAATACCAGTCTTCACCTCGTCACTACTTCTGCTTCTTATTATGATCTTCTCTTTGATTCCAACCATAAAATAAGGACTCATCAACTAAATTTATTGCTAAATGTCACCTTCATTTTTCACCATAAATAAATCCTCCCCTCTTTTTTACAAGATTTTGCATTATGTACAATTAAAGAGATAGTTGAGTTCTGTTTTCAGACCGCAAATGCCTTCAAAGTGCATGGTTATTGCTCTTATTCTTATCTATGACATTTATAGTGCCCTTTTAGAACCTAAAATTGCTACGAAGGTAATTTTAGACCCCAAAATGTGTGAAATTTAGCCAATACCATCATACCAATTCAGCTCCACTTTCAAAAAACGTGGTGACCATTAATTAATTATTAAATTTAAAATAACAATACATGAGCTGGCTAATTGTGGGTGAAAAAAGCCAACATCGGCATTGACTGAAATACGACGTAAAAGGCGTTATTTTGTTTTTTTCAACGTTTTTTCCAAATTTTTCAAAATATCTAATATTTGTGGTGGTACACAAGTATTAGAAATTGTTATATTTCAGCCGTCGCTGAACCGATTTTGATCAAACAAAGATGATTTTATCATTTAAATATTATGTTCTTTTAAATTTGACACTCAGTTTTTTTATTATCTCACAAAAACATTATTTTGTGTAGCGCCCTCTGCAACAGAACTCAACTATCCCTTTAACATTTCCTCTTGATTTGATGTCAAGAAAGAACAGGGTCAATTACCTTATAATTTGTTTCCAACCTATTTACAGGGGACAAACAGGTAACATGAGCTACAGATGCAATTTAACTTGAAAGACAAAGACCTCAGTTAGTCCTTGTGGTTAAAAGCATAATCCTTGTATAGATGGGTAATACGATAGACATGGACGTGAGGTGGATTAAAAAAATGTTAATTGCACTAACAATTTAATCAAATGAAAAACCCAACAACCACGATTAAGGAAGTCTGTCACTATAAAAAATACAATTAATAATAATAACAATAATTATTGATTCTTATAAAGCACTTTTGCAGAGTACTGATCAGGGCGCTGACACACAAAAAAAAAAAAATTATTTAAAAAATCATCAATGAACAGTAAATCATAATACATCTTATTAAAGAGAGTGTTTTATCCTAAATCATTTGGTATCTGTTTGTGTGGTATGTGTTCAGGCTTGGATAAACAGGAGGCATTGTTTGCGAGAGTGCAGAAATCGACTTGCGCCAAAGTGATGCTTAACAGTATGTGATATGTTGGGACTTAAGTGAGAGAATGAATTGAATTTATCAAATGACATGCATTGCATATGCTTTTGGCAGAAGCAAAGTCACGCGTGCACAAATGTTTGTTGATATCTGATATTCAATATTTGATATGTGTGGCATGATTAATTTTGTTAGGGATGCTATTTGGATCTGCAAAGACTGAATTAATGCCCAAATCCCAATTGTTTTATTCAAACATCACATGAGCAACTTTGGCGCAAGTCAATTTTTGCACTCTCGCAAACAAAGCCTCTTGTTCATCCAAGTGTGAACACAAACCACACAAAAATGATACTAAATAATTCGGGATAAAACACTCTTTCAAAAGATATATATAATATATATAGATATATAATAATTTACTGTTCATAGATGATTTTTAAAATAATTACGGTAGTATCTTTCTAGGTGTTAACTTTTTTTTTGACTCACACTGTATATTATCGGCAGTAGGGAGTCAGTAAGCATGTAACTGCAGGAGAGATAAAATAAGACTGGGCCCTGGACAAGAATATCTGGCTACGAATTGTAAAAGCCTGACATCATATGATATATTTCTAAAGTTCTAGATGAAATTGAAGTACAAGAGCATCAACTTTTATTCTGCTTAAGAAAGTCTAGGCCCGTGAACAAAGTGACAAATTATTAGTTTTTAAAAACACATACCATTCCTGATGCAGAGATGCCAACCTTCTTCAACAAAAAAAAGGATTCTTAAGAGCAAAAAATAGTATTTTTAGACAAAAAACAGTATTTTTGAAAAAATCTCTATCTTAACATATCGCCCAATCGAGCAGCTTAAAAAAAATGGCAGTACCACGTATACATACCCGGATCGGAGCGCGACGTGCATACATTACACGTGGGTTCTTCGCAATGCGCGCAGTTTGGGGCCAGTATCACCATCCTGCGTACACCGTTTGAAGACGTAGGTGCATAATACACTTACGACACAAAGCCCATGATCAAAAATTAAGAAAAACGTCACTAAAAAAAAATAAAAAATAAATAAATAAATACATAAATAAATAAATAAAAAATAAAATAAACTAGATGGAACTTGACCGCGCGCAGTCGAAATGATGCCTCTGTCACAGACCAATTTTACAAACCAAAACAGAAGAAATTTTTCAAATTCAAGTTCAATTGTAATCCATTAACAGGTTCTCAGAATATTGTGATTACAAGCAATTTCTCATATACATTATATGACCCTTTGATCTTTGACCTCATGACCCTAACATCTACTCAGTTCATTGACTCTGCAAAATGTCCCGAGTTAAATAGTAATCCATCTGTCAGTTCTAATGAGAATGCGTTCACAAGCTATTTTTGCATACATAATGAGCCCATGACCTTTGACCTCATGACCCAAGAATCTACTCAGTTCATTGGCTCTGCAAGATACATACATGATCTAAGTTTGGCAGGAATCCATCAATCTGTTCTAATGATAATGTGATCACAAGCTATTTTTGCATACATGAGCCGCATGACCTTTGACCTTGACCTCATGACCCCAAAAATCTAATCAGTTCATCAGATCTGCAAGTAACATACATGACCTAAGTTTGGAAGGAATCCATCAATCGGTTCTTGAGATAACGCGATCACGAGCTGTTTTTGCATGTATAATGAGCCCTGTGACCTTTGACCTTGCGACCCCAAAATCTAATCAGTTCATCGGCTTTGTAAGATACCTACATGATCTAAGTTTGGAAGGAATCCATCAATCGGTTCTTGAGATAACGCGATCACGAGCTGTTTTTGCATGTAAAATGAGCCCTGTGATCTTTGACCTTGTGACCCAAAAATCTAATCAGTTCATCAGCTTTGCAAGATACCTACATGATCTAAGTTTGGCAGGAATCCATCAATCGGTTCTTGAGATAACGCAATCACGAGCTGTTTTTGCATATATAATGAGCCCTGTGACCTTTGACCTAGTGACCCCAAAATCTAATCAGTTACATCGGCTCTGCAAGATACATACATGACCAAAGTTTGGCAGGAATCCATCAATCGGTTCTTCAGATATCGATATCACGAGCTGTTTTCGCATGTATAATGAGCCCTGTGGCCTTTGACCTCGTGACCCGAAAATCGAATTAGTTCATCGGCTTTGCAAGATACCTACATGATCTAAGTTTGGCAGGAATCCATCAATCTGTTCTAATGATAATGCGATCACAAGCTATTTTTGCATACATAATGAGCCGCATGACCTTAGACCTTGACCTCATGACCCCAAAATCTAATCAGTTCATCGGCTCTGCAAATAACATACATGACCAAATTTTGGCAGAAATCCATCAATCGGTTCTTCAGATAACGCGATCACGAGCTGTTTTTGCATGTATAATGAGCCCTGTGACCTTTGACCCCATGACCCCAAAATCTAATCAGTTCATCGGCTCTGCAAGATACATACATGACCAAAGTTTGGCAGGAATCCATCGATCGGTTCTTCAGATAACGCGATCACGAGAATGGGACGTACGGACGGAAGGACGGACAACCCAAAAACATAATGCCTCCGGCTACTTCGTAACGGAGGCATAAAAACGTAACAAAACATACAAAAAACGTACTGCCATATTCATAGCGACAAACGGAACAAATACGGCAAAAACGGAACAGTTGGCATCTCTGCTGATGGCATAAATACTTTTTAAGATTGACTATTCATGAAAAATAGTTGATTCAGAAGGTGTTTGTACAGATCATCTGTTGAGAGCCTGAATTATATCCTATCACTTTAAATCTTGACTCTTTAACTGCACTCTCCACCCCATGGATAAATGAGCTGACCTCTGACAAGCTTGCTACACATCAGTGCTAGAGAAAGCTTCTTTGGTTTGAGAGTAACAGATCATCTTGACTCTTTAACTGCACTCTCCACCCCATGGATAGATCAGCTGACCTCTGACAAGCTTGCTACACATCAGTGCTAGAGAAAGCTTCTTTGGTTTGAGAGTAACAGATCATCTTGACTCTTTAACTGCACTCTCCACCCCATGGATAGATCAGCTGACCTCTGACAAGCTTGCTACACATCAGTGCTAGAGAAAGCTTCTTTGGTTTGAGAGTAACAGGCAGACTATGGCCAACTTGAAGGGCTTCTTGCAAAGTCATCAGCTGCATCTATACAGGAAAAGGAGGAAACAGGTTATACAAGTTATAACAATGTATTTATGATGTATGTATCTAAAGGTATAAACATGCACATATTGCTTTACAATGTTTGTACCATCTAAAGGTATAAACATGTACATAATGGCTTTCTTTCTTTCTTTCTTTCTCTGTAAAGTTCATTGGGATGATGTGCTTTCTGACCCTGATCCAATCAGCGCTTTTGAAAAATGGAGCTCTAAGTTCCATTTAGTTTTAAATAAACATGCTCTATTAAGAAGAAAAATAATTTGTCATAAAGATTCACCATGGATAAAACACGAAATTTTAAGCAGAATGCCAGAAAGAGATGGAATGAAAAGAAAAGCTAAAGGATCAGGGTCATTGAAATGATTGAATGACTGGGCGATGTATAGAAAACTAAGAAATGCTGTGACATCAATGATTAGGGAATCTAAAAAGAGATATGTTTCGGAAAGCATTTCGAATAATGAAGGTAAATTAAATGCAATGTGGAAATCATAGAGACGTATCATACCTAAAAATGTCAATGATAGTGGTTTTCAAAAGATAATTATTGACAATAAAGAAATAACAGGATCAAAATATATTGCATCATGTTTAAATGATCATTTACCATCTAAACGGAAGGGAACCAAAATATTTGGTGGTAATATGGATCAGTATATGACTCAAGTAAACTCAACATTTAAGTTTAAAGAGATAACAGATAATGAGGTTTTGAAATGTATTCATGATATTGCAAGGCACAAGGCCACTGGCCTCGATCAAATACCAGCCAGTTTCGTAAAAGATTTTATTGAATACATTGTTAAACTGCTAACTCATAATCATCAATGCGTCATTAAGAAAGGGAAAAATTCCTTGTGCCTGGAAAAGGGCCCGGGTGACGCCTATTCACAAAGGTGGTGATAGAGCTAATCCCTGCAACTATAGGCCAATATCGGTCTTACCTGTATTATCTAAAGTGCAGGAAAAACTTGTGTTTAATCAAGTGTATGATTACCTTTCAAAGAATAAACTATTATGTCATAACCATCACGGCTTTTGCCTGAAACATTAGACTTTGACTGCACTCACAGAAGATTTTTGTAAAAAATTAAACAATGGGTATGTAGTAGGTATTGTAACGCTCGACTTAGAAAAAGCGTTTGAGATTTTGCTTAAAAAGCTAAGATATTATGGTTTTGATCAAAATTCAATATGTTGATTTCAGGATTATTTCCATGATAGGGAACAATGCACTTTGGTAGATGGTAACATGTCATAGAGCAGAAAAGTAACAGGCGGAGTGCCCCAAGGAAGTATCCTTGGGCCATTGTTGTTTATTATAACTCTGAATGATCAACAAATGTTCCCTTTCTCTGTATGCGGATGACACTTGCATATATTTTTCCTCAAAAGACCCAAAGATATTAGAGACAGTAATCAATGGTGATTTGAAATCAGCCCCGACATGGTTTTCAAATAATGAATCGTTGCTTAACGTTGACAAATGTCAGGTCATGTTAACCGGTTCAAAGTCAAATTTGAGTCGTTTCTGTAATGTTGATAATCGTCTGAATAACAAAAAATTACTTAGAGTAATGGAATGGAATTGACTGCAATCTTTCATGGAACCCACAAATAGACCATGTAAAGAAAAAGGTTTTAAAGACGTATTTTGCTCTAAAGTGAATGAGGCAATTCACAGATGAAGAGATAGCATAAATACTGTACAAAACCTTAATTCAGTCGCATTTCGCTTATTGCAGCACAATTTGGATGAACGGTAGAGAAACTCTGTTAAAACATCTCCAAACTCTACAAAATAGATGTTTGAGATCTGTCCTCGGAGTGAATAGTAGATTTCACACTGAAATTCTTTATAAAACCCTCGAAATCAACATGCTAAAAGTATACTTGGTCAAACAGGCTTTAGTTACTATATTTCAGTTGTTACATGATCTTGGTTCACCTGTTTTATCTTCATTGATCCACTTAAATACTAATGTAGGCGCGTATATGTTCTGTTATGCTAATTCACAAATCCCCCTTCCAAGACCTCACACAAATTTCTTCAATATAGTCCATGCATCAAAGCTTTTAATACCTCACCCAACGATTTCAGAATTATAAATGTTTTTAAATCTTACAACATTGAGATTAGTAAAATTCAAAATATTTGCTCACTTCTTTCATCTCATGGATACTAATTTTGTTTTTTCCCCCTTTGTCACTATGATTCTATTTTGTACTTAAATTTCTGTAAATATGTTCATTTATTATAACTTGCATATTTGTTTGTAAATTGTACGATCATCACAGCCTCGCTGAAAAACAGCTTTTGCTGAATGCGGGCACAACTTTTGTATTTGTTTTTAAATGTGAATAAATAAAATATACCATACCATACCATACCTACCAAATCATCTTGTGTCTAGCAAAAGGATGCAAACTCAATTATAGGCAATCCTTCTAAAGTGCTTATTGCTTAAGAGTTTAATTTCCTATTATTCAATTCTCTGAGCAGAAATGACTTACCTGAAGAGAAAGAGAAGTTGGTTGCCATGGCAATACTGGTAGCACTTGAAAGTGTACTTCCTGGTTGAGCATGTTTGATCCAGCAAGCCATAGCAACAGAGAGAACCATGGGAAGGTATGGAGTAGCTCCCTCAGGAGAGTCAGTAGACTTTGGATGAAGAGGATCAATAGACGAAGCTATAAGCAAAACATAAGAACTCAAAGCTTTGTTACTGTGCTCTAGTCCACATGATGTATCATTACATTTTCACCTTTTATGACACCCTTTGATGATACCCAGCGTCCTTGAGTAGAACTGAATAAGGTTGAAGAGAGTGACATCTGCCTTCGACACATGAAAATTGATACTGAATAGAGTAGTGTTTGATGTGTTAAAGGTATCATGTCCAATTTGCAGGCCAAAAAAATGAAAAGGTTAAATTCCAACGGCATTTGAAAGATAATACTAATTTAAAACTTCCCACAAATGCTCATGTACCCTATACAGTTCATTTTAAGTATGTTATTACCAAAGTCAGTCAGTCGCTTAATAGATTTTATAATTTCTCATTTAGTACTATTCTTCAGGATTTTTCTCTTACCACAGTGAAGACAACATAGAACAGAGCTGTGGTTGGCAACATGAAGAAGAGCATCGTAAAGAGAAGAGTCCCCATAAACAATTGATCAACATCGTAAGAACATGAGTCTACCCTCTGACGAAGAACGTTCCATTTCTTGCCTTGGAAGAGACGAGCCAGGGAAAGCAATCCTGATATCTGAAGACTGTAGATTCTGAGTGGGAGGACATTTTGTAAAATTTTGTTTGGAGACTTTGAGTTATATATCATTATATGACTTATTAAGAATTGCAACTGATTATATTCAAACTACGCAGAGTTAAAAATGCTGCCGCCAGACTTGCCACAGGTCCACCCTAGTTCTGTCAGATGAAGCGTATCCTTCATCAATTAAACTGGCTATCCATCAGGTCCCAGATTCAATACAAAATACTTCTTCTCAACCTCCCTCCCTTCAACCTGAATCCACGGTCTGGCTCCTCCCTACCTATCTGAACTCTTAACTATCAGGCAACCATCCCGCTACTCCCTTCACTCCTCTCAAGGCATCACACTGAACCATCCGTCTCCCAAGATGCTACATGTAACTATCAGGCAACCATCCCGCTACTCCCTTCACTCCTCTCAAGGCATCACGCTGAACCACCCATCTCCCAAGATGCTACATGTAACTATCAGGCAAGCATCCCGCTACTCCCTTCACTCCTCTCAAGGCATCACGCTGAACCACCCATCTCCCAAGATGCTACATGTAACTATCAGGCAAGCATCCCGCTACTCCCTTCACTCCTCTCAAGGCATCACGCTGAACCACCCATCTCCCAAGATGCTACATGTAACTATCAGGCAACCATCCCGCTACTCCCTTCGCTCCTCTCAAGGCATCACGCTGAACCATCAACCTACCGATATCTCTTCGTAACCAACAATCTGTTAATACCTTTAAAAAGATATCTCGATACTCACCTCTTCTGTTAACAATAAAGCTGCATTTGAACTTGTATACGGAAAATGCGCTACATAAATACACTATTATCATTACTATTATTAATGACAGTTTTAGTCAAGACTTGTTTCAATCAAACTCTGTACATAGGGGAAAGTAAGTGTGCCACTTATGAATGTCCAATAGTTAATCATATGGGGAATCTGGGCCAGAATTCAATTCCATAATTAAGTACAAAATTTAAGCTTTTTACTTAGTATTTGGCATATATAAAATACTTAGCAAATCTTGGTATTCAGTTCAAACTTTTGGCTAAATATTTTACCCCAAATTAAAGACAGCTACCTATCAGACTTAAAGGCATCGGTAAACACAATGATATGCAGGCAGCTAGCATGCCTTGAGGCAAGTAGATGGACTAGGTAGTTCATAACAATGCAAAGAGATAGATGGTCTGAAACAAGGTTAGCTAAACAGATGTATTGAGAAGGTCACATTTTACCTTGCAGCATAGACGTAAAAACAGTAGATATGGAAAGTGAGAGCAGATAGAAGGTCTGAAGCCAGTGCTAGTTGAACAGAGAACCCAAGGACCCCTGCTCCTGCTATACACCAAAGCAATGAAGTCATGATGGGAAGCAGTACACTTAGATAACCTGCAAGATAATTAGAGGGACAAAACAAATAAGTAATCTTTGGAACATATTATTTTTTTAGACACACCTCTTTCTTTGAAGCATGCACAAAATCTGTGGAAAGTAAAACGTGTTGACATATCTGAGGAAAACAGATATTTGTTCTTCAAATAATTTAAAGACGCATGAGAAATAAAACTTAACAATATGGAGGATTTTTTTCTACCCTTCTGTCTCGCGGCAACTCCTTCAAATGGTGATAAAAAGTGAAATTTAAGTGGAGGTTGGTCATTGGATGATTTCACACTTGATATTGGTGTTTGGTATTAGCCTTTATTTTGCCGCAAAATCATGAACTAACACTAACGAGACATCATTCAAATTTAGGTGTTGACCTCTGATTTTCTGACATAGTTCCGGTCATTGATGTTTCATTTTTGTCAAATGTCAACTGCCAAACCATGATAGGCAACCAGTGTTTAATTGATGTACACATTCCATTAGACTGACACTTAACCCCTACAGACAAAGAAATATATTTATTTCATGGTGAGTGTTGGTGTCTGTGGGTAAAAAAAAAATAGTTATTACAAATTTTCCAAACATAAATTTTAAGTTTTTATAGATTTTAAGGAAATTAGGCTCAACATAAATCTAGGCGAACATTTGAAAAACTTTTGGCTTTTCAAAGAGGCACAGAGTATCTAGGAAATCCTAATTTTCACATAAATTAGATTTGATAAATGTGATTTTAGATTTTCTGTAGAAAAAGACCTAGCAAGTCTACATCATTATTTATGATAAACTCTAAATCAACATTTACAAAGCAAAAGACAGGAAACTAAGTGACTACTCTAAGACAATGTGTGAAATGTGGCTCTTTGCAGTAGATGTGCTGCACTCTCTGATCCAGTATCTAGCTGCAGTAGCTACCATAGTTGCATAGTATTTACCCTCCAGGAGTGAAACCTACACCCTGTACCAGTACTGTTCCGCTGGCTAGAGAGTATCCATTTGCGTGAGGTTTCTTACATCACTCTAGTCTCAATCAAAGACAGATTGTGTAAATAGATATCATGGAATGCTCATATAATACAATGAGATCTACAGTTAAAACATGATGAATTATTAACAAAGTATTAGTGTTATAGGATAACAACTTCTTAATTTGAACAGTGATGTTTAATAGAGCTCAATCATAATAGAATTTTAATCTCTAAACTCAAACACCAAACCAGAGCGCCAAATTATGCCTAGAATCATGTACAAACCTTGGTGCTTTTTAAACTCTCTATGGATTTCCAATGTTGATTTAATATTTCTCATCAAAAGTAAGAAAGGTTTACTCACCAATCCATAGGTAGACATGATAAAGGAAGAAGTTTCCCAAGAAATGAGCCAAGAATGTGTTGAGTTTGAGACCAGCCGGTGCTCCCATCAACCAGTGTAACAGGTGCTGAAGACCAATGCCTGTTTGCTGATGAACAAACAATAAACAAATGTAATTGTTCCTCACATGTACATGAATGAAAACATTATACATGCCTGGCTGCCTCTTGCTCATTCTTATTTCACCCCCCCCCCCCATCATTTTCACAAGACCAGCAGATTATCTTCAATACACTATTCTTCTCATGCTTTGATTCCCACTAATTGACACATTTACAATCAAAGATAGTGTAACAAATCAGGGTTTTAGTATTGAACGAAGGTTAAGCATTTTTTGTTGTAAGCGCATGCGCTATAGCAATATGGCGCATCGTTGATTTAGCAATTACCAAACTGAAGGAAAATGAGCATAAATTACATATAACAATCATGTCGGTGCAATTATCATGTTTCTTTTGGGGATATTATTTGTATAGTAGTTATCTAATCAGGAATAAGGGGTTATACTGAAGATTATATGTGAAGATTTAATGGGATTAGCAGAAATGTTGGGTTGAAGTGTTGTTTTACTAACGAGGACATAATTGTTCTTTTATACGTTTATGTATAGGGAAATTTTGAGGATGGTCAGGATTGTGTAATTAGGACTTTCCACAGCACTGTATCCGATACAGGCCAGCCTCACCGAGGCTGGCCTTATAGTTGGCGCTGGCCTTAGTCTTTAGTAATTGAGTCTTACATCTAGTCTACACTTGTACTTGTGTTGATCGAGTTTACCCTGAATGTTGATTGGTTCGCATTAAAGGAATTCGACATGCAACTTATGATTGGTCTGATTTCTTAGAACAGTGCAACCGTAGTTAGCCAATGAGATCGAGAATCAGTGACAGGAGTTGACATAGCATGGTGACTGATTGGTGATTGATTGATTGATTGCTCGAAGGATGTCCAATTGACTGTTGCTGTGCACAACGATTGGGGTGACCGATTGCAGTCGAAGGATGCATGATTGTTAATACGCCCTGTGACGTGAGCAGTGAAAGAACTCCAGCCATCAAGCTACGGGCATATATTTTGTCCAAACGAACGACGGGGAGCGCCAGGCCAGACACGGGCATCCTGACAAATACTCCGTGTCAAGCCAAGGTGGCGAATCGGGTCCGTTACACATGGTGTCAGAAGTGGGATTGCTGATGGCGTGGAGTGGTCGAGCTGACGGAGCTGGGGGACCAAGGGCAGTAAGTCTGACGGTGTCACAAGCTGGTAGAGCTGACGGAGCTGGGGGACGACAGGCAGTAAGACTGACGGCGTCACAGCTGGTTGAGCTGGGGGACGACGGACAGTAGGTCTGACGGCGTCACAAGCTGGTAGAGCTGACGGAGCTGGGGGACGACGAAGGGCAGTAGGTCGGACGGCGTCACAGCTGGTCGAGCTGAGCTTGGGGACGACGGGCAGTAAGACTGACGGCGTCACAGCTGGTCGAGCTGAAGGAGCTTGGGGACGACGGAAGTTAGCATTGACGGTGTTGCAACTGGTCGAGCTGACGAAATTGCGGAACGACAATGGAGTCGTATAATGAACCAAACATGCTGCCAGACTGGTTTGACGGGGAAATTCCCATACTGGACTACTTGGAGCATTTCGAAGCATGCGCAATCATCAATAATTGGACGGAAAGAAAGGCAACGCATTATCTAGCAGCCAGTCTACGTGGGCCAGCGTTGAGGCTACTGGGGAAGAATGGTGAGGCAGAACTGACGTACAGTGCATTGACCAGCAGGCTCAAACATCACTTCGGACCTTCAGAAAAAGCTGATGTATTCTTGGCAGAACTACGTTCCCGACGAAGGAAGCCGAACGAGACCCTTCAGGAATTGGGCCAAAGTATCAGATACATGGCAGCAATGGCTTACCAGGAGTTTGGTGCCGATGGGCAGGATAAGCTGGCTCGGGGTCACTTCCTTGACGCAATAATGAATCCGGCCATCCGAGAAGGTTTGTTTCGGGCTCAGCCACATACCCTGGATGAGGCTATTGAAGCAGCTCGTAACACGGAGGCCTTTCTTCAGATGGAAGTAGAGAGGGGAGAGTTGAGGTACTCTCACCGTCACAGCCACAGCCGGGTACTGACAGGTAGCGATCGACCTCAGCACCCTGATAGCCCTTATACATCCGAAATGGTGAAGAAAATGGAGAAGGCGCTAACTGATCTTACAGCCAGATTGGAAGCACTGACCCGCCAAGTAGGAAGTACTTCGCAGTATGGCAATACAGGGCCACACTTTCGGGGAAGGCGTCAGGACGGGCCTTGTGATGATTGTGGCCAACAAGGACATTTTTCTTGGAATTGTCCTCATCCAAAGATGCTGTACGCACATGACCGTCCAGAAATGAAGGAAGCAGAGACCAGACGTTGTCACCAGTGCAATGAAGCTGGGCATTTCTTTCAGAACTGTCCTCATAATCCAGCTGGAGGCGATGGGGTGGCGACTAAGCACCCTGGACAAGACGTTGGTGGTTCAGTTACAAACAACGATCAGATGAAGGACCTAAGAACACCTTGGCAGTCTATTCCGTGTGAAGGATTTGAAAGGCAGGTTGTTCCTGAGACTGCAAGCAACTTTGGCGAGCTAGAGAAAGGAGACGAGAGTGTCGGTCCCGTGTTACAGGCAAGAGATTCAGCAACCAAGCCTAGTGAAGAAGAGAGGGCAGCAGGAGACTCACCAGATGAGGATTCGACGAATGATGATGAACTTGGGGGGACGGCAGATGACATTCTACCAGACGAGGAGACGGCTGGGGATCCACCAGATACCCTTCTAATAGTGGACACGGCAACCAAAGATCCGTCAGAGGCTATCCCAACAGATGACGAAGTAGCTGGAGACCCACCGGACAACAGCCTAGCAGCTGACGACACAGATACAGGGTTGTCAAACGATGTCCAGACAGACAAAGAGCCTGTTGATTGCTTCCCGGATGTCGATCCTCTAGCCGGTGATGCGTTAGCTAAAGATCCACCAGGTACTGGCCTAGCAGTTGGCGAAGTGATCAACGAGGTGTCAGTCGGCGGTCCTAATGATTTGAAATTTTGAACAGTTGAACACTTTTGGAAAGAGCCATTTTGAACTGTCAGAAAAGACTTGGATTTTAGTTTTGATTTGTTTTGATAACATGTTATGATTTGTTGTTGTTGAATAAGTTATAGATAAGTTAGCTTGGGGACCAAGCTTGGGAGGGAAGGGAATCATGTAACAAATCAGGGTTTTAGTATTGAACGAAGGTTAAGCATTTTTTGTTGTACCCGCATGCGCTATAGCAATATGGCGCATCGTTGATTTAGCAATTACCAAACTGAAGGAAAATGAGCATAAATTACATATAACAATCATGTTGGTGCAATTATCATGTTTCTTTTGGGGATATTATTTGTATAGTAGTTATCTAATCAGGAATAAGGGGTTATACTGAAGATTATATGTGAAGATTTAATGGGATTAGCAGAAATGTTGGGTTGAAGTGTTGTTTTACTAACGAGGACATAATTGTTCTTTTATACGTTTATGTATAGGGAAATTTTGAGGATGGTCAGGATTGTGTAATTAGGACTTTCCACTGTACTGTATCCGATACAGGCCAGCCTCACCGAGGCTGGCCTTATAGTTGGCGCTGGCCTTAGTCTTTAGTAATTGAGTCTTACATCTAGTCTACACTTGTACTTGTGTTGATCGAGTTTACCCTGAATGTTGGTTGGTTCGCATTAAAGGAATTCGACATGCAACTTATGATTGGTCTGATTTCTTAGAACAGTGCAACCGTAGTTAGCCAATGAGATCGAGAATCAGTGACAGGAGTTGACAAAGCATGGTGACTGATTGGTGATTGATTGATTGATTGCTCGAAGGATGTCCAATTGACTGTTGCTACGGGCATATATTTTGTCCAAACGAACGACGGGGAGCGCCAGGCCAGACACGGGCATCCTGACAAATACTCCGTGTCAAGCCAAGGTGGCGAATTGGGTCCGCCACAATAGCCTGAAACGACACACATGCACTACATTCAGACACCTTTTCATGGCATTGAAAAAGACCATTTCCCTGAAAAAGACCATTTTTCTAACATCTCTAACATACCTTGTTAAGCCCATGGAGAGACTGCCCAGTTCATTGTGCACTATGCATTGATTGCATTTATCTGTATTAGTATTATTACTATACTATTTATGTGTACAAGCTCTGCTTTTTGTCACATGTGGTTCCTTTTTCTATTTTGATCATTGTAAATTAACATACTTTTGCACCAACCTGTCATACTTTAATGATTGTGTAATAAAACTAATTTGGGGAATCAATTGTACTTGTGGGGGGGGGGGGGGGGGCAAGCTGCTTACTACAATATACTTACATCAGCCTTATCTTTGACAATGTCTGCCAATAGGACGGGTAGATCGGCACTGTACATCCATATCAACAATAAAACACCAAGTACAAGATCAACCATCACAGTAGAAAATGAATTTCCTATCCTGAAAGAAAGAAATTAAATAATTTTTCAAACTTTACATGGCAATGAATCTAAAATAACATAAAATGAGTAAATCAACTGCCAACATACACTCGAATACCTTTAAAGTTGATACTCTAAGACAATCCCATATACTGAGACAATTACATAAATAGAAAGCTTTTAACCCCCATAATAACACCAAATGGTGTCCATCCGACAAAACAAGTTTAGAATAATGAATTTATTCGAGTAAACTCTACCAAAATATCTAAGTTTGAAACCCGGAAGTGCACGTAGAGTCCGGCCTCTATCCGTGACGTCACGAACGGGACTCATGGGCTCAGTGAGAGTGAATGGCAGTGATATCCCTACGTAAATGCTATCCTGTCAGAGCTTAGATTTGTTGTTGGTAAGGAGTATATTTGATGGATTTTCTGTTTTTATTTGAATGAAGAATAACGAAGCAACATTTTCCAGTCGCTGATTTCTTTTTATATCCTCATATTCACCTATTTGGTAGAGATTTAAGACGAGTTTACTGCTTAGGAATTAAAGTTAAATCGTGCACGTATGAATAGGCGGATGCATTATATTGTCATCAGATAAGGTACAGGAGCAGTTTTGTAAAACGAATAGGTCTAGAACTACGATAGTACTTATCATAGATGTGTGTGACTGCCTCAAAAAAGGATACAGTACCAGTTAAACATTTTATGTTGTAAAATATCAAACTTGAACGAAATCATGCAAGCGCGCTTCCTCTATAATATTTTGGCGAGTGATGCGGCTCTTGCATGAACGTTCGTGAAGCGAGCAGAATCGGGAGGTAAGACCAATTAGCCGCTGCTCTAGGCGCTGCTTGCTTGTGATGGAACGTACGTGCGCTAGTTATATGTTTATCGGCAATTGCAAGAGAATGAAAGCGACGTTGCCAGCTAAGAAAAACAACTAACAAAGACTTGCTCCTGACTACCGGTGTCAGAATTGGTAGATGAAGGATCTTCAGGGCCAAGGAAGGCGAAAGACATGGGAAAAAGGAAGAAGAAACCATCGGGAGATCGCTGTAGTGTATGGTAATGAACTGTGCATGGGTAGACAGCTAGTGTTCACTCAGTGCCTGGGCCGATTTCAACACCAAAACAAAAATTACATGGTGAAAATATCGACTAATAGCACATCGTTGGCATGTATATGTCATAATTTTTAAAAGGGGAATTGATGTTAATACTATGAAGTACTGGGGGAAGGTAAAAAATTGTACATAAAATTATGATTTATTAGACTTTTCAGCCTTTGAAACAAAAATATGCAGAAAATCGTATCACTCTGCACATGTTTGCTATGGAACATCCGGGTACTTGAATATACTCTATCCCGGACGTGAGGTCATAAATAGTAGACCAGCGCCGTGACTGATTTTCTATGCAGAGAGAGGCGGATATTTTCGACATTTCAATTGAGGATTTCGAGTAGACAGAATTTTTTTGTGATATACTAAGTAATTGAAAAACTTAAAAATAACATATACTTGCCGTAGGTAACAAATTAAGGGACATTTATTTGCTTAGAGTATCAACTTTAAAATCCCATTCCTAATGTGCATGTACATGTACATGTATGTAGATGATAAGGATCTTAGGTTTGAATCCAGCCCTGGAGTATGACAAGTGAAGCCTGTATTGTGCGTTAACACGCCCCTCCTAATTCATAGATGCAGAGTTGGTTACAATGGATAACACTGTCCTTCTGATAGGATGTTAAATGAAGGTCTCAAGTACAGGAGAGTCACTAGCTTTGCCCAATGCATTATTACCCACTGTATTATTTGTATAAGAGTTAGGGGAAACCCTGGTGTAGTGGTCTCCCTGCACATTCCAATCAGTTATACCAGTATGAGAGACCCGAGGGTCAAAGCGATTTAGTTTGCTGTTCCCCTCCTAGGCACAGGTAACACCAATATTTTACTGCTGCTACTACTACTACTAACAAAAAACAAACACTTAAATTGTGACCTCTTTCTAATAATGCTGTACCCTAGCTTAATCTCATCTGCCATAAGATTCTGAAAGATTCAAGTTCTTATAAATGTAATCTATCCATCACATCCGGATAAACAGAGTTGAATATCCGTTAATACATTTGATCTCATAGACATAGACATACAACTCTATATCAGTTAAAAAATATAAATATTTTATTATTTTATCTGGAAAGAAAAGAAATCCCAATTCTATGAATGATAAAAAATATCAAAAATATTCCTCATAACTTGGGCAATGTGAAGAATATTTCAGAAATCCTTTTGCTCCACAATTTTCTCTGGGTTTTACTAAACAAGTATTTTACTGTGCTTTGCAGGTCTAGGAAAAATGGTCCAGAGTTTAAGTTTCTTATTACGACGAGTGTTAAAAATTGAGGTGAGAGCAATTGTTGACTGAGCAATACTTGCATTCATCTGAGCCGACATGAAATTCTTACCTGATGAAATGATCGTTTGATCTTATACCCTCTTGGGATAATCCCTGTTTCCCATCATCCTTCTCCTTTCTCATAAACTCACAGAACTGATGTGATTTGTTAGCAAGATGAGATCCTGTCGTTGGGAATGTGAAGAACTCGTACAGCCAGTCATTCTGACAGAATCTATAATAATGCGAAGTAGTTTAGTACATGACATTGTAGTATTGTACATGTAGATGGCTCAACAATTCACATTTATTTCAAGAATAGTTTTGTATTGAAGAACAGACTAAATGCAATGACATGTACATCATACATGTACATGTGTATGTGTATTCATGAGAAATAAGTCTGAGTTCTTTTGTCAACAATAATTGGAACATGCTTTACTTTTTAAACTTTCCTCTGTGTGCAGTTACAGAAATTTACCCTTAAAGTTTACCAATCAGCTCACCTGAAGAAATAATTTGTTTATAGGTAGAATGTAGATTAACAACTTAAACAAACTTTATCAAGTCCAACTGGTGCCCCATTCTAGATGCAAGTGCATTTAAACTATATCTCTTTGTAGAAGAAATATTTGAAGGCCATAGGTTGACTAGAGTACAGCAACGATTTTAAAATGAAATTAAACAAACTATTAATTCGAAACATGTCTGTGTTCACACTTACCTTTTTTTCTTGATGTTGTTCAAACAGTGAAATAGAGATCTTGTGATGAAGACAGGTAAGATACAGCAAAGTCCATACAGTTGACTGCATGATTGGAATCCTTTACTCCTGGAATCTGTTCTTAAACATGACATGGGCATACTCTGAGATGCAAAGAGGGAGTGTGAAGTTCTACAAAATTGCTGGACTGCTGAGAATAAGAAATCCACTGCTTCACATTGATGAGTGGTGGATTTCTGACGTTCTTCAAGCAAAGATAGGGTAGGTTCATAAGCAGCACTCTTCTCACCTGGATTGCCATTATCTAAACAGATACGTTGGGCATGTATTACATGAAAATCATTAAACAGTATGAGAAGGAGGCTGGTATCCCCAGTATCAGCCGAGTGTTGCCATGGTGATTGGATGATCTTGCATGCTGGGATCTCATTGTGATGTCTTTGCTCCATTTCAATGATGTAGTTGCTGTGCCAGCTGTTCTTGTCTGATGATTGTCTCAAGCCTCTGCATATATTTGTGTAAGTACCAATGACGGGGATGCCAAATTCTGGCTTGGGAACATCCTCTTCTTTTGATGGGTGTATGATAGCGAGAATGCATATGGACCTTTTGGCTGGGTGTATAGTTCCAAGGCAAATCCCACTTCCTGCATTCAACAGACATTCAGGAAAGAAGACTTTTAGCACTTCCGTCTTCTCCATTTTGCTTTTCAATCTAAAATGCCTAAATCCCCAAAACATTGAGTAGACAATCCTTTTCCATCATACAATGCAGGCTCTGCAATCAAAACAAGAAAGTTAGTCATGCACAGTAACTTTTAAGAATTCAAATTGTAAGTCTACTGTCAAACATCGGCATGATTGTGTGCATTTGTGTATTGAGAGTGTATTGACTACCGTATTCATGTGTGCAAATGCTGCCTTTTAACATGTAGTGCAGTGCTATACACGTACACTGTAGGTCAATACGCATTCGCATTGACTCTCTATGCTTTGCTGGAGTGACTTTAGTGACAAATGATGACACCTAAATAGCAGTAAAACTTACCAAGATGAAGACACCCAACTAGTATGAGAAGGAAGAAAATGAAATTGAACTGGAAGCCTGACTGCTGAAAACACAGCATTCTTTCAGAATCTCGGGTAAAAGTCAAGGCAAATATAATTTGTTCAACTTACCGGTTACTTTGTTAGAAAGAATAATTTGAAAATTCAAATCACGAGTCTACTGTCAAATTGTCCATCAGCCACATCATATTCATTGTGTGCATTTGTGTGTAATGTGTGTATTGACTATATGGGCAATTCCACGGTAACGGAAGGACACTCAGACAAGATTTTTGAACTTCAGGTTCATACTAAAAGAAATGTTTTATTAGTATGTATTAAACTATGGGGAACAAAATGTGTTTCAGTCAAGTGGAAAGCTTCATCAACTTCACAAAGTTTGGATAAACACTAATTAACTGGAAAAACCATGTCCATTTTTATGTCCTTCCGTTACCGAGATGACCAATATCTCTCACTTCTGTATGCTGTAAACTACTAGAACATGTTGTACACTCTCATATAATGAACCATCTTGAGTCGTACAACATACTCAGTAAATACCAACATGGATTTAGGAAAGGTCATTCCTGTGAATCACAGCTAATCCAAACCATGCACGACCTTACCCTTTCTCTCGACAAACGGACCCAGACTGACATGATCGTTACTGACTTTTCTAAAGCGTTCGACACTGTGCCCCATCATCGTCTCATCCTTAAACTTAATCAGTACGGTATCAATGGGAAAACCAACAGGTGGATCTCACCCTTCTTACAAGACAGGCACCAACGGGTAGTATTGGGGGGAGAACATTCACAGTGGGTTAGGGTTAAGTCGGGCGTTCCTCAAGGGACAGTGCTCGGACCTTTACTCTTTCTAATCTACGTTAACGACATACCTGACGAGTTATCCTCGACCGTACGACTATACGCAGACGACTGTATCTTATACTCTGGCATAAAAACTCAACTTGACGCTACCAGACTACAGGACGACCTTGACAGACTTTCTGCATGGGTGGATAAGTGGCAAATGCAACTCAACCCCCAAAAATGTCATGTTCTTAGATTTAACGCTTCTAGATCCCCTGTAACAACCAAGTACACCATCGGAGGTACTGTATTACAGGAAACCCCCTCTCACTCGTACCTAGGGGTAGAGATCTCCAATGATCTAAAGTGGGATAAACATATTTCTAACATAACATCATCTGCAAATAAGGTCAATGGATTCATCCGTAGAAACCTTATATCATGTACTAAACAAACTAAATCCTTAGCTTACACAACCCTAGTCCGTCCAATTGTAGAATATAGTTCTAGTGTCTGGGACCCATATACCAAAGAACATACACAGGAAATTGGCAAGGTCCAAAGAAGGGCAGCCAGAATGGTATGCAATGACTACAGGCAAACTACCAGCGCGACAAAACTAATGGTGGGGTTAGGATGGGACTTGCTTTCTATTCGAAGGAAAGTTTCGAGGGTCTGTATATTGCACAAAGCCTTGGGGGGGGGCACTTGGCCCTGCCGGTGTCGGACTACCTGCGTCCAGCTACACGAGCCACCAGACGTACCTCAGGAAACTCCTTCATCCAATACTCCACCCGCACCAATTGTTTTAAACACTCCTACATTCCACATACCATCAAGGACTGGAACTCACTACCCTCCGACATCCAAAGGACCACGAACATTGACACCTTCAAACTCCAAGCAACCAACTTTTTCCGCAACCAAGACTCAAGCAATAAGAACTAAACAAGCACAGTGCGCACCCCCTCATTCCTCCTCGCTTGGTTCCTAACGGAACGTTGAGGAGTACTCCCGAAGAAGAAGAAGAAGAAGAAGAAGAAGAAGAGATAATTAATATGCACATTCTTAAACTACTTAACTATAATGACAATTTTTTGGGGGAGAATTAAAGGCACTTATATAGGTATTATATCTGTACTGTTTCACATCTTATACTAATAAAACAGTTCTTTTAGTATGAACCTGAAGTTCAAAAATCTTGTCTGAGTGTCCTTCCGTTACAGTGGAATTGCCCATTTATGTGTGCAATTGGTGCCTATCCGGTATTAGCATGTAGTACAGCGCTAGAGTTCAATACGCATTAGCATGGACTCTCTTAGACAGAAATAACTGTCTGGTATGGGTCATTCTTTAATAAAACTGACATTTGTCGTCATTCCCTATACCCAGATGGTATGACCGTAGGTATATATTCTAGGCTGTGTGGGGAAGATATCACAACTAGATTTTAGTAGTTAGGCCCCTCCCACAAACAAGAAAAACCTGAGGATAAAATGCATCATTTCTCCTCAAAATTTTGCAGTAATTTTCTAGATATCATGACTGTCGGTAAGAGTTCTTTTTGTAAATGAAATAAAGGGACTTACCAAGCTTTTGGCTGCTTCTCTATGATCCACTTTAAGCCTTCTGACTGACAGAAATCAAAATGGCGGCTTATGAATATTCAAATACGTTATGCGGGATGGTTGACCTACGTGCGTCTGGTCGAGGATAGCACGCGCACAAACGTGAAGCAGACAACACGAGAGAGGGACCTCTGCATATGCAATGTTCTTCAAAAAAGTGTTATTATCTCTTCCACTTGACTGTCTTCAGACTGTGACTATCGTCAGCCATCTTGAATCAAAGTAATGAATAATCATGACAAAATTTTTGAGTCTCCACCCATTGACCTCATTCATAGACGTGCGCGTTTGAGTTCTTCTTTTGTCTGCTTCACGTTTGTGCACGCGCTATCCTCGACGAGACGCGCGGAGGTCAACCATCCCGCATATCGAATTTGAATATTCATAAGCCGCCATTTGGATTTCTGTCGGTCAAAATGCTCATCGAGAACACACAGATGCACACAATCATCGCGATGCGGCTGATCGGCAAGTTTGACAGCAGACAGTCACTCACACTCACAATTTGAATTTTTTTTTCTTTCTAAATTCTAATCTAGAATCTATACTAGACTAGATCTAGGCCTAGACTCTAGACCTAGACAAAAATCTAAACTAAAGTCGGAAAAATTTGAAAAAATTGTATTTTATTTAGATCTAGGGGCCTAAAAATCTAGATCTAATCTAGATCTAGATCTAGAATCTAGGTCTAGAAATAGAATAGACCTAGAGGTCTAGATCTATTTTAAGTCACCTAGATCTACAGTCTAGGTCTAGTCTGTACTAGCCTTAAGGGCTCTCTCGAAATGTTTTTTTAATGATATTATTCGAGAGAGCCTTAAACGGCTCCCATACCCCTGCACGGAGAGGCATGTAAACAAAACTCAAAAGTGGTCCAAAATCACTTCGTAAATGTGCTGCTTCCGTATAATGCGCTGAATAACACTCATACAGCGCATTATACGGAAGCAGCACAATTTACCCACAATTACGGAAGTGCTAGTCAGAGGTCATCACCATTGTGTAGACATCGTGAATTCACACGGTACACGTGAAAAGGGAGCTGAGCTGTATCGGTCTGGTAAGAAAATTGCTCTTATTTTGTTATTTTTAGATCCGATTTTGAAATTAAAGCGGTAATTAAGACCAAAACCACGACAAAATTTATCAAAGCCACTGTCCAATATTGGTCGGGTGCGCGAAAGTGTGATTTTGGACCACTTTTGAGTTTTGTTTACATGCCTCTCCGTGCAGGGGTATGGGAGCCGTTTAAGGCTCTCTCGAATAATATCATTAAAAAAACATTTCGAGAGAGCCCTTAAGGCTAGTCTGTACTACTAGATCTAGAGGTCTAGATCTAGGTCTAGGTGACTTAGGTCTAGTCTATAGATTCTAGACTGTCATCAATCGTCACTAAAGTACCGATTTTAAGTGAAATCAGTTGAGTTTTGTACAGTGGTGCTTGAAATGTTGAGAATCAATAGCACAGCTTTTAATACACAGCCAGCGCCAGGATAGTAATGCACCTAGACTATGTGGGTGAATACAGGTGAATGCATGCATGTTTCGTACTTAGGCCTATAGACTAACAAAAATATCGGTATGTGGGACAACAGTAACAAATATGTGCCCACATTTAATGGTCAAAGTTATAAATAACACAATTTTAAACGAAATTACAATATTTTCAATGGGATTGCATCGTCCATGTTAACATTCAGGACAGAGAAGGGGCCAAATAAGCATATTACGTACCAATTTGGTCGCTAGCTCCATTCCTTAGGTAGTAAAAAGACAAATTCCGCGCATGCAGTCGATGTCGATCTACGGAACGCAAAAGAAATCGAACTCGCAGATATACTTATTCGCGTCATGCCATATATAATGTAACGTAGGCCTATGTAAAGACGATATATCGGTACGATACGGTACTTTGTAGCAGACAAGTGCGTTAGACACATAGAGATATATACTTAATAAGACATCTCACGCGCACGGCCAAGGATCGGATCGTGCGTGCGAGCGAGGGAGCTAGCAGCGAGATGCTGGGTTTGACCTAGTCCAGATTCAGTCCGTTCGTTCTTTTTATCCCCCACACACAGCGCAGTCTCTCCACTGATCGCGCAATCCCCAAATTTTCGCCAGGACCCAGATTTAGAGGAATGGCTAGGTCTACTTTCAACGTTGAGGGTGTGTTATTTTATCAGCTGATTGGGTGCGCGAAACGAAAACGGTACAGAGGCTGGACTAGGTTTGACCCAATGACAATGCATCGTCCACGAGCCGCGAAGTCCGAGCCGTGTAACGGCGAGGCCGTTTGGTGGGGGGGGGGGGGGGGGGGGGGGGGGCTATTTTGGAGCCCGTAATGATGTTTTCCTGGCATCAACTAATGATGACCATAAAAAGTCTGGACACATGATGGCGTTTTTTTATGCACACCATCAGTTACACAGAGTTTGGCCCCGTTTGGCCAACTTGGTTTCACTGGGTCACAGCATGGCGTATATTCTTTTGTTTTGTGCTTGCCCATAACAAAGCAGTAGTCCCTATGTTGTGTCCAACTAATCAATGGCACTGCACATCACCTTTTCACTGCAGCTAGCCCAAGGGGGGGGGGGCCGGGGTTAAACCCCATAGACCCCGTAGATCCGCCCCTGTGATAGGCCAACATTCAACTTCCGAAATTGAAGTTACCGGTTTTATTAAAGGGGAAGTCTACCCTGATATTAAGTTGGTTTTAGTAGAAGCATATGTTACAATCATGAGAGTGAAAGTTTAAGCTAAAAACGATTAAAAATAAGAAAGTTATGAATATTTGAAGGTGCAATAATAAAAAACAAACTGGCAACTTTGTGACCTGGCTTGCGGAATCCCCTCCCATTTGCCCTATACTAAAATACTTACATTCACCCCTAAATATAATTGTTATTTTTGTTATACAACCCCTGTATTGAACAGATCTAGTCCGTCATCAGTAACGAAGAAAGTTTATGAAATTTTCTGTACTCACAGAGCAAATTGGAGAGGAGCTCACAGCACTGACCTCTACCCTACGTCAAAGTTATTCATTCCCTATCTGAGGCTAAACGTCATCATTATAGCACTCGTGTCATTAATCTAAAAACTGAAAACCCATCAGCTTGGTACAAACAAATAAAAATACTTACTAATAGAATTACTGACCCAGTAACTATTGATATCCCTGGTACTGATCCAAAACAACTTAGAGTAGCAGCGAATGCAATTAACAACCATTTTAGTGTCAATAGCATCTGACCTTCCATCTCTTGACAGAGAGAGACTTATACCTGCTTATTTACCATGTCCGTGTTCATGTCCTCAGGCTCAAGTTTATGAGGTGTATTCAAAATTAAGAAAATTACAGACTGGTAAAGCTGGATTAACCAATTACTTACCTTTTCGGATTTTGAAAGAATATGCATATGAATTGTAACTCATCCTTTCAACAACACTGTAAAAAAATAATAGTCGAAATAACTCAATAAAATTGAGGAAAAGAATTGCCTTATTTTTATTAAGTAAATATTACCTACGGCATCTTAAGTAGAATTTACATATTTTGCTGAATAAAGTTTGATTTTTGAGGATACGGCGCCACTGACACGGTTCCAGGATACCACTGCAAATTTGCAAATTTTGTCAGCAGGCTGCCCCTCATCGTGTTTTGTGTGATACTTCTTGTGAGTTTGTATTGTGCTCTTCGTATACAGGTATATTGCAGACCAATTAGTGTGCGAAATTGTGGATATTTTGATATTTTACGAGGACAAAAATCTCACTGTGAATCATTTACACCTATCGGAAGATTACCTTCCATTGCGCCGCTACGTCAGGCGTGCTTCTTCGTTAAGACTCCGCTTGATATATAGGCCTAACCATGGAGTTCAGGTACGTACTCTCAATAGTCATTCTCTGCATTGCTGCCATTAAAAGAACAGAAGGTAGAAGATTCACTATCCCATACTTGAGTGATTCTGAATGGAACGTTCACAACCTAGCTGTGAAAGATCGCATCGCCCCCCTTCATTATGATCTTGGCTCCAACATTGTTAGCCCTAAAGTGGCAGCAAACTCTTTTGTCGATATCGTGACTGAATATTTTCAGGAGCAAAATGAATTTCTGGAAAATCGAACCAACCAGATGTATATTGAACACGAACCAAAAACGCTTACTCAGGCTAGGAAACGGAAAAACCTACTACGAAAAAAAGCATTCGGCAAAAATGCAACCAAAGAGGACCGGGAAGCATTTAAACTTGCAATAAAAACAATATCGTACTTAAAGAAAAAAACAAAGGAACACAGGGACGAAAAATCTAGAGCCCACTTGGAGAAAAGATTTCGGGATAACTTCTATGATTTCTCGAAGAAAGTTTGTAATGGCTCGTTACATGAAAAGTCACCTCGGCCAACGTTTTCTCAGATAGAAGCGGACGAATATTTTTGTACAAAGTACAGCGTCCCCAATGTTATTGATCTTACGTCGTTGTCCTGGTTCCCGTACGTCAACGTGAATTCGGAAAACTACCAAAGCTTCGATATGAACTCGTTCAAACCCAAGGATGTTAAGAATGTTCTGAAACGGAAAAAAGCAAGATCAGCACCCGGTGATGATGGTCTGATGTACGGTATGCTAAAACACTTGTACTGTACCCACCACTTCCTGGCAACATTATATAATAAGATTTTGGAAAGTGGTGATCCCCCCGAAATGTGGTCCGAATCAAAAGTTGCCTTAATTTTCAAATCTGGTGAAACAACAAAACCAGAAAATTTCCGGATGATATCTTTGACGTGTTGCATTGGTAAAATATTTAATCAGATCTTATCGGAGAGAATGTCAACCTATCTCACAGCCAATGAATTCATAGATAAACGGGTCCAGAAGGCATTCATTAACGGAGTGAACGGCTGTATAGAACACAACCAAGTCGTACATGAAATTCTGAAACATGCTCGATGTAAACAAAAAACATTGCACATCACATTCTTCGACCTGGCTGACGCGTTTGGCAGCGTGAGTCATCCGTATCAGGACAATTACCCCCTGGGCAATCACCCCCCGGAAAATTACCCCCGGAAAACTACCCCCCACGGACAATTACCCCCTGGAAATTTACCCCCCGGAGAATTACCCCCCAAGGACAATTACCCCCATGGACAATTACCCCCCGGAAAATTACCCCCCGGAGAATTACCCCCCGAGGACAATTACCCCCCAAGGACAATTACCCCCCGGAAAATTACCCCCCGGAGAATTACCCCCCGAGGACAATTACCCCCCGAGGACAATTACCCCCCGGGGACAACTACCCCCCGAGGACAATTACCCCCGAGGACAATTACCCCCCGAGGACAACTACCCCCCGAGGACAATTACCCCCCGGAAAATTACCCCCCGGAGAATTACCCCCCGAGGACAACTACCCCCCGAGGACAACTACCCCCCGAGGACAATTACCCCCGAGGATTTTAATTTATTTATGACAGAATAGATTTGTTTCATAGAGGGGTTGTGTATAAACATATTTGCAATAGTCATATTTAATTATATTTTATGTGAATGTATGATAAAAATATTGTTAAGGAAGAGTTTTCTAGTACTACAGTGCAAATAGGCGGGGAGCTCACAAGACACGTCACGGAGTTGCATATTTGTGTTTGCACCTTCAACAAATCATAATTTTCTAATTTTTAATTGGTGAAACTTCTTCAAACTCTAGGCCATATGAAAGCTAGAAACATCCACTACCTCCATTCCATCCTTGTGAAGTTTGACTTATTATGCCACATGTATTGAATCAAAGTCAATTGCCAGAAGACGCATGTATCAAATCAAAGTACGGAATTTACATTTCTTAGAAATTTAACAATCCATTGCGCGCAGATGAGTACGCGTTACAGCCAGTCTCCCCAAAATGGCACAACAAAGAAATTAGGATGTAAGATTTCATTATTTATGCATCCTCTGTAACTTTTCTAATCAGCTGATCGTATATTTGTCTTTGTATGTATAATGGGCCCTCATCCATGATCTATTCCAAAATTAAGGTTTTCTTCATGTTTATAGATGTAATGTAATGTATAAATATATATATATATATATATATATATATATATATATATTTCTGTTGTCATGGTAAACTAAAATATGTTTTCTTGTACTGTAATTTTTTTTGAAATAAAAATTGCAGTCAAGTTAAATATATGGTATGCACGGTGCCATATTAAAAGAAAATAAGTATCCGCTCTCTGGTACATTCATCTCAATGATTTTGTAATTCCAGAGCAGCGTTTTTCAACTAGGGTGCCGCAAGAGAATGTTAGTTACATAACAACATTTTTTTGGAAAACGTTGAATTTGTGAGGAAAAAAATATCAGAAACGGTAAGAGTATTTATTTAAGAGAAAAAAAATGTAACAAAAATAATAAAATGTCTTTCTTCCTTGCTCGCTGACAATATTTTGCGAATATATATCTTTTATTTCGAAATTAAATTGTTACCATACTCTCATTATATTTATAAACATGATAAATCAAGGCAACGAGAGGCCCGAATATCCTCATATTCGTGTATCAAGGTCATGACCGAATATATCACTTTATATTCGTGTACATTCGGCGGCGAGGTGCCCGTGTGACCGCGTAGAATGTAACCCGCACCGATCGTCCGCCTATTAGAGATCGATCGAGAGCGGACGATCGGTGCGGATTTTATCCGCGTAGAATGTCCGTGTCGGACATTCCGTGCGCGCCTCAAATGTCTGACGGACAATCTGTGCGGAAGAGGTCTCGCACCAATAGTCCGCCTGCCGCACCGAATGTCCGTACTCTAGTCCACACGTATACATATTCAATACAAGTATAATTATACTTAATGAATGAAACGACTGGATAACCCATATTCAGCTTTGCCAGCTAGCTGGGGATGACACTACAGGTCTTCCCGGCGCGGATCCAGGGGGGAGGGGGGGGGGGGGGCGAGAGGGCCTTGACCCCAACCGCCAACAAAAAGAGAGAGAGAGAGAGAGAAGGTAAAGCGGAGAGTAAGGGAAAGGGAAAGATGAGACAAAGGGAAAGGAAGAAGAAAAAAGAGGAAAGAAGGAGATCGGGGGGGGGGCCGAAAGGGCTTTGCCTCCCAGGCTGTTGCCCCCCCCCCCCCAGCAAAAAGAAAGAGAGAAGGAAGAGAAGGGAAAGAAAAAAGGGAAAAGAGGAGATAAAGGGAAGGAAAGAAAAGAAGGGGGGATATCAGTTGCAGTTTTCCCGCCAACCTTAGCCTATGTACAGGTCAATGAAGACTACTTTTTGAAACTTAAAGGGATTGGGTAACTTTGTCTCAGGTTCTGAAACAAAATCCTGGAATGATAGTTAGGGCTAGTTCTGATCGGAAAACGACCCAAATATCGGAGTATGGCTAGCTGCCCCAGGGCCTTGTTCTATATACGGATCAGGCGAAAAAATACTTAAACAATTTCGGGGGCTACTTTTATGACTTTCGGGGGCTCTTTTTAGCATTTCGGGTAATTCACCCCGAGCCCCCGTGTATTTTTTCCCCTGATACGGATAAGTGAGCGCCCTGATGGGTCCACTTCTAACTCGTGTTTTTAGCCCTTCTTTTTTTACTTTTTTCCTTTCCTTTCTTTTTCTTTCCATTCCTTTCTTTTTTTTTTCAAAGAGGGGGGGGGGGGGGTCTGTCGCCCCCGTATATCCGCGCTTGAGTGACACCCACATAAACTAACCTTATTTATTACCGAACAAAAAAATAAAGAAAGAGCTCCTCGACACCATAGGTGTAAGTATTCAGTCAGTTGCTACCCCCCCCCCTCACCAAAATAAACTTTAAAAGTGATTTTTTTTTCTTTTCTAATTTGATACCAGTGATTTACAGATGTTGCTGAAATGGCCTAATTTTCCGGGATTTTTCCTCACTTTTTAGTAAATTATACTTTTTATGCGTTTGTTGGAGAATGACAAATATCAAAATTTACAGTCAGGCCAGAAATGTGCTTATTTACTATTTAGAGGCCTACATGTCAGGTCCCGCGGAACAGCGGGCTTGGGGGCTCAAGCCCCCCCCCCCCCACACAATTTTGAAAAACAATATATAAGAAAATTAAATAGAAAGAAACAGAAAAGAAAGTATGCTCATGTGACCGTAATTAAATGCCCATACCCCTGAGCTTCCGGGGGCTCTGCCCCCTGGACCCCACCTTAGGACCTAAGGCTGGCCCCTGGATGGTAATCTGACCTTAATTTGAATGCCTAAAACCCCTGCGCTTCCGGGGACTCCGCCCCTTGGACCATACGCCAATTAGTGACCTGCCAGTTTCATGAATAAGGTATTAGAATATGCTCATCTGACGGTAATTAAATGCCCCTACCCCTGAGCATCCGCCAATTTGTGCTACGCTCTACCTTATCTTAAATACTCTAGCCTCCCCCACTCACTTTCAACCCCATTTTTAATCATTTTTATTTCCCATTTAACTCCTACATTAACCCTCGAAACGCCCCCAAATACTTGGGGCGGGGCTTGTTGTTGTTGTTGTTGCGATTAATGGCGTTTCCATCGTCATTCGATGATTTCCGCCAGGCAATGTGAGAGGGCGTAGTTACTGGTCCTCTCTTAATACTTTTACTGTTGGATCTACGATAGCCTAGTGGCGTTGTGTTGTGCAATTAACAATGTCAGTAAATTGTTAGTAGTTATTTTCTGTATTGTTATTCGGCTTGTTATTTAAAGAATTCATTAGGAAAGAAAGGATGTAGTGGTCGAATATTAGTTGCGATCAGTTCATTACGTTAGGACGTTAGTTTAAAACCTCTCTCCGTATAATGAAGCAATTTATACAATTTATACAATGAAGCAATTTATACCGAGGATAGTACCACTGTCACTAATAATAGCAAAACGTAACTAATACTCGATTAATACTTAATTAATACTCAATTAATGTTTATAGCTGAGCATCACAGTTCATTGTACCTTCCACTGCCTTTTAAAAAAGCTACCACCTTTCCTATATATTCCTCATTTCCTAGTAAGTGACCTAGATTTGGGCCTGTATCACCAGTATAATTATACTAGTAGTGAGTTGGTTGATGTACGAAGCCACGTACAAAAGTATAATCGATTACAACAGTTATGGGGCCGATATCACGAGTATGCCTTCATAGAATAAAGGTTTTAAAGAAAATATTCACTTCTACTTTCAAAAGGACTGGCCCATTTGCTTTAAAAATATTGTAGAGTTATTATTATGTAATTTCTAGAAAAAATGTCAACCACATGATTTACAATGAGTTTAAATACATTGATTTGCCAAGTTGCTTCCTTTTATCAAATATACACGTAAAACAATGGGGGGACAGAATGTGCGGATAGCAAACCCGCATATAATGTCTGACGGACAAACGAAACTGGTAGGACAAACGGCGCGGTCACACCTGCATACAGTATCTTAAATCTTTTCTAGTGTGTTGATTACAACATTATGTTTTACCATTTTGAAAAAATCTTGTCCTTCTTTTTTCTTGCTCGTTCGATAAATCAAGAATCAAATGTGCCCATACGTGTGTACATAGCACTTGACGAGTGCCAGAGTGATGCAAAATAAATAGTTTTCATTTAAGAGGGCACTGTGTCTAAAATAACGCTGCTCAAGAGAAATGTATTTTTATGCATTTTGAGACGCGCTGGACAATTCCCTAAAACTTACATTCTTCGTAGAAAACAGCAACTACCAGGTGTTGCATACATTATAGTTAAAGGAAAATGTGTAGTAATGAGGATAATCACGCGTAAGTATTTGAACGAATGTGGGTTCATGCACGGGATTGTATGGGCTCGTAGCCTTCACAACATCTCTCAATGTGTCAGATCGTCTTTTGCTATTAAATCCTGATTGTCCTCAAGGGGGTGGGGGTAGTTGTCCTCGGGGGTACATTAGTTATCCTCGGGGCGGGTAATTGTCCTCGGGATGGGGGGGGGGGATTTTTCCGGGGGGTACTCCTTCGGGGGTTCTCGGGGGTAGTTGTCCTCGGGGGGTAATTGTCCTCGGGGGGTAGTTTTCCGGGGGGTAATTGTCCTCGGGGGGTAGTTGTCCTCGGGGGGTTATTGTCCTCGGGGGTAGTTTTCCGGGGGGTAATTGTCCTTGGGGGGTAATTGTCCTCGGGGGGTAGTTGTCCTCAGGGGGTAATTTTCCGGGGGGTAGTTTTCCGGGGGGTAATTGTCCTTGGGGGGTAATTGTCCTTGGGGGGTAATTCTCCGGGGGGTAATTTTCCGGGGGGTAATTGTCCTTAGGGGGTTATTGTCCTCGGGGGGTAATTCTCCGGGGGGTAATTTTCCGGGGGGTAATTGTCCTTGGGGGGTAGTTTTCCGGGGGGTAATTTTCCGGGGGGTGATTGCCCAGGGGGTAATTGTCCTAGAACCTGAGTCATCAGCTGATCTCTACGTCATTAAACCGTTACGCAATACCCCAACCAGTAGCCCGTTACATTGATGTTCTCTACTCAAGACTGAATGGCAGAGTATGCGGTCCGGGGTGGCAATCGGAACGCTTTGCTTTCAGGAAAGGGGTTTTTCAGGGAGACCCTCTATCCCCAATTGTATTTCTCATGTGCTTCAACCCAATTATTGAATATCTTGAAACCCAGAAGCAGCAATATGGTTACGATTTCGCCGGCCAGAAATTAATAACTACCCCGTATGCCGACGACTTCAACCTGATAACTGGAAATAAAAGGTATCATCAAAAACTTGTTCAAGAAGTAGATAAACTTCTCAGTAGTATGGGCTTAACAGTCAAAGCTAAGAAGTGTCGTTCCTTATCAATTTCAGGCGGTAAACCAACAGTTATTGATTTTTCCTTAGCTAGGGAACAAATTGCATCTGTACAAAATAATCCTATTAAATTTCTCGGATCTCAAATTACTTTCAGGATGAAGACTTCAGAAACATACGATTTCATCAGAGATAAGGTTGATAGTACCCTCACGAATATAGATAGTGTAAACATAAAAAACGAGTATAAGCTAAGAATTCTTAATGATTATGCTCTCTCCTCTATGAGATATATGTTAACTGTACATGACCTTCATGCAACTCACCTTGGACAACTAGATACACTTCTAGACAAATACATTAAAAAGTGGATGGGCATCCCCCGGTGTGGTGCCAATATTGCTGTAGTTCATGCCCCAGCGGGGCTTAATATTCCCACTATCTCTGAACTCTACCAAACATGTCATTGCCTTGCCTACAGTAGATCGAAAGTTAAAGGCGACGAAATGGTAGTTCATGCCCTAGATCAACAACTGGCCAGAGAGGAAAACTGGACCAGAAAGTCATCTACAATTCAGGTTGCACACCAAATTCATCAAACCAGTTTACAAACGAATTGGAAAGATACTAAAAAATCAGTCAAAATGAACCTGAAAGAGGAAAGCAGGAAAAAGTGGAAAAATGAAATAGAACCTCTCCTAGTCCAAGGTGAATTCATGAAGGTACTAGAAATAGAAAACTGTGACTTGTCCTGGAAGTCCATCATCTTCAATCTACCACAAGGAGTTATGAAATTTGCAATAAATGCAGCGATTGATAGTCTGCCGAGTAATAAAAACTTGTATAGATGGGGTAAGCGAATAAATGACTTGTGTAGTTTATGTCAAGCCAAAGGTACTTTGCATCACGTATTGAATAATTGTCAGGAAATGTTAAATAGATACACGTGGCGCCACAATAACATTGTACATAATCTGCTAAACAGCATCAAACAGAACGGCCTTGAAAGTGATCACCAAGTATATGCTGACGTGGAAGGGGAGACAATCAGTGGAGGGACGGTTCCCCCAACCATTGTTCCAACACAACAAAGACCTGATTTATGTTTCATTAATTTTAGAAAAAAGGAAATACTAGTATTTGAGTTGACAATTCCATTTGAAACCAACATTCAACAGGCTCACCAAAGAAAGCTTGACAGGTACGCCGGACTTATACATGCTATCTCAGAGGCCGGCTGGACTCCCAAATTACTGTGTATTGAGATAGGTTCCCGAGGTTTGATAACTCCTGACAACAAGAAAAGACTTATAGATATGTTGAAAACATGTAAATGCAAAGTAAGGTATCCACAACTGAGAAATGAAATCTTGAAAACCGTACTGTTTGGGTCGTATGTTATTTTTTACAGCCGGTCGGAACGCACCTGGCAATCACAATATCACTTGGGAGTGTAAGTGGTTTAACTACTTTGTATGACTTGCAATAGCGAGGCCTCTTTCTCTCCCTCTCCCTCTTTCTCTCTCTCTCTCTTCCTTTCCCTCTTTCTCTCTCTTCCCCCCTCTCTCTCTCTCTCTCTCTCTCTATCTCCCCCTCTCTCTATGGGGGACAGGTTCTCGTGGTTTGATTACGCATGCTACTATATTGACAGATATGATGACGGTACCTGAATGTAAGGTGTGGCATAATTATGTAATTGGGAAAAGTAATATTTCAAAAGTATATTCTGTGGGTTTATATTGTTTTTTACAGCCTATCTGAACTCACTTGGAATCACTACAACACTTGGCGGTGTAATTGCTTTAAATTAGGATACGTATATAAATTGTTATAACGGGAACTCCCTCTCTATCTCTCACTCTCTCTCTCTCTCTCCCCCCTTCTCTCTCTCTCTCTCTCTCTTTCGCTCTCTCCCCTTCTTCAACTCTCTCTCTCTCTCTATGGAGATAGGTTCCCGTGGTTCGTTCGTTCGTGTCTCCTTAGATCAAGATTACTGTAATCTTTGATCTTCGAACGGTATGTAAATGTATTATGAGGCATTGCTAACTAAGAAAGTAATAATTATTTTTGTTTTTGTTATTTTGTTAGGAATTATTAATGTTTTCATTTAAAACACTGATGTTATAATGTTCTCTTTTCCGTTTTGTTTTTGTGTATTGTAATTGTTCAACCCTGCATGAGATGCATTTAATGTAATACAAATCTCTGTCCTGGGTTTTATGTCACATCTTTATTATTATGTTACAAGTCATGTATACTTTCTTGAATAAAGATGAACAAACAAAACAACTCACTTAAATCGAGTTACATTAACGTAAATAATTTAAGTATTGTAATCATTTTAGATAATTAAAAAAAAGCTATGATAGGATTACATATCTTCAGTATAGCTTCCTGAGTGAGCTGCCAAAGGTATTACCCAACCAAATATTGCACGATTTGGTACCCATCTAATCTAACAAATAACATCCATCAATCATTCACTACTTCTATTTAAGATTAATCACTAATCACTGACACTACCTTCTATTTAAGATTTAACCGTATATATAATATATATCCTACCACCATCACAAACTATTACATACGCTTCAATTCGACGCATATTGAAAGGCTCCAAATTTTATATATACTTGATCGTAGCATCTTAAAAGGAAAATTGGTTGACAATTTCCTGAAATATCAAGTTTTGATTTGTTTTGAACTGGGTAACAATTAAAAATTGTCTTGTCTTTGCTTAGCCATGTTAAATGAATTAGTAAATGTTTTAAAGTCCTTAAATTTTCATTCAACCACAAAAAAGAATTGTTTTATTTAAAAAAGAGTTTAATTTGGTCTTAATGAATATTCATAAATTATGTAAATATTTCTATTACGCACTGCATCGGTTCTTACTTTAAAAAGATAAGAATAATCAACATAAATTGTTTGAGTAATACGTATAATTTCTGATTTTGAGTTAAAATTACTAAATTAATACGAGCTGAAATTACTTAAAGTTCTTATGTATTTGATTTTACTTAAATATTCCACGTATGTTCTACTAAATTGAAAGTTTGAGTTAGCAAGACTTAAATTTAGTGCGTAAGTGGCAAAACTAATGTTTTCAAGTAAATTCTACATGGAAAAAATACGTAAAAATTACCAATGAACAAATTCTTTTTTTACAGTGAAGGAAAAGTACCTCAACAGTGGAAACAAGCTCAAATAACCCCTATTCCGAAATCATTACCAGCAACCATTAATAACCTCCGACCAATTGCACTAACAAGCAGGCGCGGATCCAGGATTTCTTAGGGGGGGGGGGCCCAAATTTGAAATTATGCGAGCCAAATATTGGCACGTAATGGTGACCAGCAGTGACGTAATTGGGGGGGGGGGGGGGTATGGTACAGGGAGGGGCGAGTTTTTCCCCTCCCTCCTCCGCGTAGCTTTTACATTTTAAAAAAAATTGGAGAAAGAAGACGATTCGTTGTACCGCTCTCGAAATTAATCCTCGTCTGAATTTATTTTCCCCCTCCCGCGCGAAGCGCGGAAGCTTTTATGTTTCATTTAATCATTAGAGAAAGAAGACGATTTGTTGTGTCGTTATCGACTCTTAATCTTCGTCTAAATTCAGGTTCTCCCATCCCGCGCGAAGCGCGGAAGCTTTTACGTTTTATTAAATTATTAGAGAAAGAAGACGATTCGTTGTACCATTCTCGAGTCTTAATCCTTGTCTGAATTCAGTTCCACCCCCCCTCCTGCGCAAAGCGCGGAAGCTTTGACGTTTCATTAAATTGTTAGAGAAAGAAGACGATTCGTTGTACTGCTCTCGAAAATAATCGTCGTCTGAATTTATTTTCCTCCTCCCGCGCGAAGCGCGGAAGCTTTTACGTTTCATTAAATCATTAAAGAAAGAAGACGATTCTTTGCGTCGTTATCGACTCTTAATCTTCGTCTAAATTCAGTTTCCCCCCTCCCGCGCGAAGCGCGGAAGCTTTTACGTTTCACTAAATCATTAGAGAAAGAAGACGATTCTTATTACCATTCTCGACTCTTAATCCTTGTCCGAATTCAGTTCCACCCCCTCCTGCGCAAAGCGCGGAAGTTTTGAACTTTTATTAAATTATTAGAAAAAGAAGACGATTCGTTGTACCGTTCTCGACTCTTAATCCTTGTCTGAATTTCAAAAATGTTCTTTTTCTACTCCCTTTTCTTCCTACGTCCTTTTACTTTTCACTCCTCTCTTTTTTGGACCGGCGTGTTTTGTGGGGACCACCCTACCGCCCCCCTGGCTACGCGCCTGCGGTCAGATGATTATGTTAATACCTTGGCCGCCTCCGGAAGCTCATGGGTTTAAGACAATAATTTACGGTCAGATTAGCATTCAGGGGTCCGCCTTAGGGCCCTAGGAGGGGTCCAGGGGGCAGAGCCCCGGAAGTTCAGGGGTTTTAGGCATTTAATTACAGTCAGATGAGCATTATTTTGATACCTAATTGTGACACTGGCAGGTCACTAATTTGCGTGGGGTTCAGGGGCGGAGCCAGGCGCGGATCCAGGATTTCTTAGGGGAGGGGGCCCAACTTTTTTTTTTTTTTTTGCTCCCGAAAATTTGAAAATCGCGCCGGCCGAAAAGTCGCTCAGTGGGGGGGGGGGGGGGGGGGGGGGGGGGGGGGGGGGGGGGGGGGGGGGGGGGGGGGGGGGGGTACAGAGCACAATTTTTTTTTTTTTGCTCCCGGAAATTTGAAAAACGCGGCGGCCAAAAATTCGCTCAGTGGGGGGGGGGGGGGGGGGGGGGGGGGGGGGGGGGGGGGGGGGGAGTGAGCACTTTTTTTTTTTGTCCTCAAAAAAATTTCAATTTGCACCCCCCCCCCTTGAGCGCCAGGGGGGGGGGGGGGGCCCAACCCCCAAAAAGGTAAAAATCACGTGATTTTACATGATTTTTTTTTTCTCAAGGGGGGGGGGGGCCCGGGCCCCCCGGCCCCCCCCCCCCCCTGGATCCGCCACTGGGCGGAGCCTCCGGAAGCCCAAGGGTATTAGAAACTCAATTACGGTCAGATGAGTATCAAGGGGCCGGGGGGGCCCGCCTTAGGGCTCTTGGTTGGGTCCAGGGGGCAAAGCCCCCGGAGGTTCAGGGGTTTTAGGCGTTTAATTACGATCAGATGAGCATTTTTGTATACCTTATTATTTTGTGACACTTGCAGGACACTACTTGGCGTGGGGTCCAGAGGGCAGAGCCCCCAGAAATCAGGGGTTTTAGGCATTAAATTACCGTCAGATGAGCATCTAAGGGCCCTAATTATGCCATTTCAGCATTATTTGTAAACCACCGTTATGGAATTAAAAATAAACCACGTTTGAATTTTATTTCACCAAAGCCCCCCCCCCCCTCTCCCCTATCAGTACGCCAGTGCCCCCCCCCCCCGATCTACACTTTGTTGGCGGGAAAATTGCAACTGATATCCCTCTTCTTTTCTTTTCTTCTTCCTCTTTTTTCCTTCCCTTTATCTCCTCTTTTCCTTTTTTCTTTCCCTTTCCTTCCTTCTCTCTCCTTTTTTTTTGCGGGGGAGGGGGGGCAAGGCCCGCTCGGCCCCCCTGGATCCGCGCCTGCTAACAAGTCAATTTGCGAAAATTGCAGAATCTTTCATAGCCAAATGGCTGCTTGAGGATATCGTCGACAAAATTGACGCCCGACAATTTGGAAACCGCCCTGGTATATCCACCACTCATTATCTGGCTATTTTACTCCACAATCTCTATGAAAATGGCGAAAAGAGCAAGAGCTTATCCACTGTTGTGTGTACTGATTTCACCAAAGCTTTCGACAGGCTGGATCATAACATTCTTATTAGAAAATGATCAAACTCAATGTACGGCCATGCATCATTGAATGGATAATTAGTTTTTGGAACACCGTCAACAGTGTGTCAAATACCAAGGCACTCTATCTCAATACTTACCTAATTATGCTGGTGTACCCCAAGGAACTAAATTGGGCCCAATCCTCTTCCTAGTGATGATCAACGATGCTTGTGAAAACATACCAATCGATTGCTATAAATATGTAGATGATCTTACTTTGTTGGAATGTCGAAAAGTTACCGATCCCTCTGACTTACCAGCTGTCCTCTACAGTTTGGATCATTGTTCCTGTCAAAATCACATGAAGTTAAATCCTTCAAAGTGTTTTTCACTTAGTGTGACATTCTCCAAAAATCTCCCTGCCGAGCCAACTTTATATATTGATGACTCACCCTTGCAAAACTTCCAATCTGTCAAAATTCTTGGTGTCATTGTGCAATCGAATCTGAAATGGGATCTCCATGTCACTGAAATCCTCAAAAATGTAACAGAAAGTTGTATATGATTGTTTAGGCTTCTGAAACGATATGGATTGTCTTTAGCTGATCTGAAACTGGTATCATATACGGGCTATATTCGTCCTGTCATGGAATACTGTACCCCAGTTTTTTATGGTGGGCTTACACAGAAACACATAAGAAGCTTGGAGCAAGTTAAAAAAAAGGGTATGTAGAATCATACTGGGTCCACGATACACAAATTATACTAATGCCTGCCAAATATGTGGACTCTCAACGCTTGAATCCAGAAGGGTAAAGCTTTGTCTGGATTTTGCTACATCCTTAGCTAAGCACCCAACATGTAGTACCTGGTTACCTCTTCGGAAAAACGTACCCATCTCCTACGCCATGCATCTATAATTATATCAACAGTTCAAGTGCAAAACCAATCGTTTCCGAAATAGCCCCATACCTTATTTTGTCGACACTCTCAATAAAGCCAAGCCCAATTAATCAAAGTAGATGAATTAATATACATTGTTTTATTCGTATTATACTCTTTTTCACAGATGTTGAATTACTTTTTTACCCTCCATAAGATAATAACAAATCAAATTAACACAATTCTGTTCCCTTTCCCTTCAATAGCCACTTTATATCTGAAGGAAAAGGAATTTTAGTGTGCCACAATTGTTCTGTTTTTTTTATATCATTTCTCTCAGCAATAATACAAAGACTTGCAATATCAATCTTCAACAATGTAATGAAAAGAATATGTACTTTTCTATTTTTTATTTTCGTATATTGTCTTAATGACTCTTTAAAAATACATGTATGCAATTTATATTTTTGATTTACATGCATTTTCTACAACTTCCTCTTATACTTTTTTCTTCATGATTCTCCCCTCCGTTTTCCTGACCTCATGTAATATTCTGTTTTCTTATTTTGCTGCCCAAGCAATCTAATCAAAGTAACTACATATACATGTATTTCAATATTGTCAAATTAATTGTAACTGTATTTTATGTTTGAAATATGCAATGAGTGTTTTATTTGTACACATGATCAATTCAGCCATTGGGCTGCGACACATGTTTTTTAATAAACCTTGATTCAATTCAATTCAATTCAAGTGTTGCCAATTTGTGTTCCACTGATTACAACTTTAAAAATGCATAACTCTCCTAGACTTCCCTTTAATATACGATGATTACCGAGCGTTTTAGTTGACAACTACACTTAGTAACGTTTTATGAATATGGGCCGACGCAGTATATGGAGACACATCATTTCCATAGGATAGCCTGGGTAGTAAGGGGGGGGGGGGACTGGGGTGTGGGATGCAACACTCCCTACCTATTGGGACATTGTGTTTCCGTCGAGAAAAGGGGAGGGGAAATGAGAGGGAAAGGGGGGGGGGGAAGGGAAAGAAAAAATGAGAAAAGAAAGCAAAGAGAAGAGAAGAAGGAAGAAAGAGCAAAACAAAAAGAGGAAGGAGAGCAAAAAGGAGAAGAAAAGAAAAGAAAAGAAAAGAAAGGAAAAGAAAGAAAAACTAGGATAAAAGGAGCACACCGACGTATTACTCTGGTGGAGCCCGCTTGTGGGGGGTGGGGGGGGGGGGGGGTTAAGATTTGGTTTTGACGGGGGTGTGCCGCTGAGGCCTCGAAACCCGTGTACCAATTTTCAAGGGTCACTTTGGCGGATTTTTTTTCTTGAAATAAAGCCCATTTTCCCAAATTTTCGGGTGTTTGCAAATTTTTGAAAAAGGGGGCAAGCAGTCATCTCATCACAGAAATGTTTTCCATCGTCGAGGATTTTTTTTTTTTTTTTTTTTTTTTTTTACAAGCAGCAGCCTACAAAAGAGGCATGCTGTGTTTGTAAGTGTTTGGAAGGGATCGCCAATGATTTACAACTGCGGAACCAACACGTTGGACAGCGAGAGCTGAATCCATTACAAGCAGTTTGGTCTTCTTATTATGGTGTCATTGGTGCGCTGAAAGAAATCATCTCTTTCTGATTCGAAGGTACAAGCCCAGGGGGCCCAGCTGCTCAGGCATGTGGTCTTTTGAAGAAGGTTTTTTGTCAAGATTTTATTGTGGACATCATCATGTTTATGCATGATGAAGATCATGTCCAAGACTATTATTTTGTTGTGCTGAACGAGGAGAGAGGAGGGAAAGTGCCTAAAACTCAACACCCTCCCCCCCCCCCCCATTGAGCACACACACACACACACACACACACGCACACACACACACACACACACACACACACACACAAACATTACTCCTTTTTTTGCCTGGGGAGGGGGTCCGGCCCCGGAACCCCCCCCCCCTCCCTCCCTCCGGATCCGCCATCGTATTTCTTGCTTCAACCAATATTAGATCTTGTAGATACAGGCTTTATGCTGAATATTTCCAACTGAGTCAGGCCCTGGAGCGATGCAAAGAGTTGGAGATATTTCATCAGCTCTCAGTAGAGCATGATAAGGACCCGAAGAGCGTCGCTGATGCTGCTGCACTCAGGGGCGTCGCTAGAGGGGGGGGGGGGGGGGGAGTGCGACACTCCCACCTGTCAGGATATCGTCGGTAAAATTGCGCAGGCGTCGGGAAAATGAGAGGGAAAGGGGAAAGAACAGAAAGAAAGAAAGAATAGAAAGAATAGGAGAAAAGGAAAGAAAAAGAAGAAAAAAGAGAAAGGAAACAAAAGAAACGGGGGATGAAAAAGAAGAGAGAGGGAGAACAGCAATCTCCACTGGCGTACTGGTGGGGGGGGGGGGGGTGCGCGCCAGCCCCCCCCCCAATAAAATTAAACCATGACTTATGTTCAATTCCATACACGGTGATTTATAAATGTTCGTGATAATAACATGATTTTCAACAAAATGTGCGTTTTTCCATTTCTGTTGCAAACTGACATCAGTATTCGCAAATAGCCAGGAAGAGCAATGTTTTTATAGTCACTATTCACTAATGGGCATTAGTGGCCACTAACAGTAACACTGTGACACTCCCACCTGTCAGGATATTGTCGGTAAAATTGCGCTGGCGTCGGGAAAAATTAGAGAGAAAGGGGAAAGAACAGAAAGAAAGAAAGAATAGAAAGAAAAGGAGAAAAGGAAAGAAAGAGAAGAAAAAAGAGAAAAAAGGAAACAAAAGAAACGTCGGATATTGTCAGTAAAATTGCACTGGCGTCGGGAAAATGAGAGGGAAAGAAATGAAAGAAAGAAAGAATAGAAAGAAAAGGAGAAAAGGAAAGAAAAAGAAGAAAAAAGAGAAAAAGGAAACAAAAGAAACGGGGAATGAACGAGAGAAGAGAGAGTGAGAACAGCAATCAATCTCCAATATACATTCTACCTGACATGACATTCCTGCCTGCTGATTAGAGCGGAGGAGGAAGAAGAAGAAGATAACGTTTATAATAATGATAATGATACTTTTACTGAACTATATATGGAAGCCTCGAGCATCACCTAGCTGATACAGTGTTGTCCGGGGGATGGGTAGTGCTCGAGCACTATTTTTTCAGTGCCCCCGAAAATTTGAAACGGTTAATTGCACGGAAAATTGCAAGGAATATTGCAAGGAGGGGGGGGGGGGGGAACGATTTTCAAATTTTCGGGGGCAAAAAACAAAAAAAGTGCTCACTACCCCCCCCCCCCCCCACCCGGCCCCCACCCTCCTTGAGCACCAGGGGAGGGGGCCGTCGTCAGCTTTTTTAATACTAATATAAAGTTACAAATTATCGTGTTTTTGCCTGTTCCCCCCCCCCTGGATCCGCCATTGGGCCCTGTAATTATTGTTTGGCCTTAGTCAGCAATAATTGGCAGGTACCGGCCGTACCCAGAGTGACAAATGTGGATTAAAAGAAAAAGGTGCCCGGCACGTACGTACGGAACCCCTGCATCCGCATCCTGCGGATTGAGAGTCAAGTGAATTTTGCGAAATTATAGCAAAGAAGTACGTGTAGCTTAATTATTATAGCTGATAAAAAACTGAACATTGTAATTATTTATGACTTGTTATATAGCAAGTCTTATTTGGATGACATTAAGCTCGCAATGCTCACATGAGCCGATTAAAAGTAGGCGTGTGCCATATTGGTCATTATCAGGTTCGCGTTTATCAGCATCCGCCCCACAGGAAGTTGAGCAGTGGCCTTCGTTTGTATTTTAAGAATCGGTATACAATTTAACAATCGAGAACATAATTTTGATTTAAAAAATAATATGGACAAATATAAAGATTTTACAATAATATTTTGCTGTAAACAATAATGTATAAACTTAATGTATTTATTTTTTAAGGTAATTTGACATTTTACATACCAATATTGAAGGCAATCATTAAATTCGTTGCGTTGCCAATTTTATTTTCAGTGGTTGAAAACATGGCTGATGAATTGAGTTTCGGTGAGTGTTTCAGACCACTTGTTTCCCTTTTGTGCTTGTTAATTGTTTAAGGTTATGATTGAAAGATTAACTTGGACCATGAAGGAGAATTTGAAGACCTTTAAATATATGCTTGTCCATGTTGTTCTTTTTAATGATATGTCTTTGCTTGTATTTTCAGGCTCCGTGCCTCCGTACTACCGTGAAGTCTACGACATTGTTTGTCCTGAACAAGATCGAATTGATCGAGATTTGTTCGTCAAGATACTGATCAAGTCGAGCTTACCCAAGCAAGCCCTTAGCACGGTAAGGTCCTTCGTCATTTATACGATTTAAAGGTAGGGTCTAGACCTTTGGGAAATTTTGAAAATTGGGTGGATAGTGAATCTTTACAACTTTGATATATTTGGATACCCGGTGGGTCTATAGAGATTCTAAGCACTAAAAGAAATTAGCCCCTAAAACACTTCTGTTTTCGAGAAAAATTGAATAGATTCTAGATCTATAAAAATTTACCGGTGCTCCCGGTAAATTTTGATATGTTTCAAATAGCGCCTATGGCCGTACAATGGTAGCTGCGACCATGAAAATCTCAGAATATGTAGATCTAGGCCTAGTTGTGATATATAATTTCCAAATGGGAATAGCTAATCGGTCAATTTTAGTCAAGAAACATCGTTCATAGCTAAATTAATATCTTGACCTTGAGAGGGAGCTATACAACATAAAGAGTATATTATTTATAATTTCATAACTTTAGACTCGATTTCAACCGCGACAACAATCAATGAATATTGTAGGAATGCATGCATCAAATATGTTAATTGGAACCAAATTCATGACCCCATACCAAAACTTTGTAATACCTTTAAAGTAGCGTGTAACATGTCTGTGTGTGTGTAGAGGATGCATCTGATAAGCTTAACCTAAGGTCTAGGCCTAGAAGTAGAACTAGACAGAAATAACAGTGGTAATACTTCCTAGACCTCTAGGCCTAATAATATTAATATTTTATTAGTAATATTGATTTTTTTTTCTTCAACCTTCCCCATTAATTAGTACCCAATCCATACTCGACATAAACTACTCCAAGACCATAGTCTACATAGAGTTTAACCCTTGCCGCATGCATCACATTTTCCATAGATTCCAGTATGGACCCATTTTCATACTTAACAAGCTACGAAAGAGGTCACAAACAAATGACTTTGATTATTTGGCGCTAGTTCAGAAGTCTTGGCCTATCCAAAATTTGACCAGTAACTCCGGTGTGGAGATACCCTACTAAAACATACCAAAAATGAAGTAAATATTCTGACTTTAGTATGTTTTAGTAGGGTATCTCCACGCCGCACAGTGGGCCAGGGAGGAACCAAAGTGTGCCAAAACTAATTTCTGGGGATTTATTTTCTATAAATCCATAGGCAATTTTGGATGTCCAGGGATTTCCGCTTAAATGGTATTACCAACATTTTCTCTCATATCTAAGCTTTAAGTTGATACCAGATTTGGCTGCCCGATTGTGCCCGTTATTATGTTAGAGCCGTTTTCCTTGCAACATTGCCCCCCAAAATGTGTTTATTTTGGTCCGCGGTGTCAGAACAAGTGTCCCGTGCCCCCAAGCGCCGTGATTTATGACCGCGAATCCTTCATGATTCAGCCGCGGACTAAAAACAAACATATTTTTTGGGACAATGTGGCAAGGGGAATCGGCTCTAACATGACAACGGGCAAGATGGGGCAGCCAAATTTGGTATCAACTTAAAGTAGGGTGTCTGATCGCGCACCCGATGTTGTGTGCTAAAATTCTTCCCATAGAGATTACACGCATCCCTATGCAGTCTATGTGCATTGCGCGACCATGCAAAAAAAGTCAAGTTTTTTTTTCAATTTGAGATTCAAACCTTTATCTGTTGTGATCCTGTAGGTGATACTCAATAAATGAGGTGTCATATGAAAGAGCAGGTGAATTCCAATATTTCCAAAGGGGGGTCACCCCCGAAATTCTAAAAATATCTTGGTCAAAACAGCAATTTAAATATTTTGTCCTGGCTAACTCTGAGGTTTGTCACTTTTGAGATATAACGCCCCGATCGATAAGTAGTCCCAGTCCTAAGGAATATATCTATGCGCTTATTTTTTCGCTAGCCCCCAGGGATCACAGCTGATTACAGTTTGAAAATACCCTTCTCCACATTTTTCGGATCAGCTAATTAGGGAAGCGTGAGCTCCGCTCAGTCCAAACCATGGTTACATCGCGTAACATCTGCGCGTATAGTGAATGAAAGTATGGATAGCCGTTCGCACAATAAACCCGGAAGAGAATACACGTTATAGTCAATGGCAATATCGTGGAGACAACATGCACGTTGTCTCCTCGATATTGCCATTGACTATAACGTGTATTCACTTCCGGGTTTATTGTGCGACGAACGGCTAGCCATACTAGTCAATGGCACATGTCGCGGAGACAGCGTGGCTCAAGCTTCAAGTTGCACATGACATGCGTACGCTATGCATACGCTTTCATATCGCACGATACAGCTGTGTGGCTAAATGTAGCAAAACAACATAATTCTGCATGTACGTCTTTTTCGTCAATTCTGATCAAAATGCTATGAATATTCCAGCGTTTCGGAGGGGCTGTATCTTTTGATAGAAACATCGGTGAGACTTGAAATTTGAAATATATTGTTCTGATTACATTTTTAATTCAAATATCAAACAAAAATGGTGAAAAACGATCCCAAATTGAAAATTGAAAAATCGTTCAGACACCCTACTTAAAGCTTAGACATCAGACAAAATGGTGGTATTAAAATATAAGCCGAACTCTGCGGAAATATAAACGTTTCCTCTGGATTTATAAAAAACATGGATAATTAGTCCATTTTTCAGTGAATTAACCTTTAATATATCATGAAGATTGTGTTTCTATACATTTTAACCAATTCATGCAACGAATTGAACTATCAGGAATATGTGAGAGCAATTTCATATCAATAACTTAAGAACTTCATGTTAAATTGAAAGATTTATAAAATAAGTCACTTTTGCACTAAAACTGTGAATATGTAGGATTTTGCTGTTTGAGGGAGTAAATTTATACCCTAGTTGTGCTTACCGGAATTACATATTTTACTGAGGTATTCCTCAATGTATTACAGTTCAACTGGTCAAGAAGAGAATTGAAGAAAAATAAATCATCCAAAATGAGTTTTGGCGCACTGGTTCCTCCCTGGCCCACTGTGCGTTGCCATGGTTACGCGGACGAGCGTTGAATTGGCTGTGCGCAAACGTAAACAGTACAAATGTGTACCGATTATGCCTAATAATAATCGATTGACGTGGGGAGGAAAAGCGCCTGCACATGCAGTGTAGCAAATACTAGCAAAAAGAAATACCATACATGGAAAGCTTAGGTTTGGGCAAACGTTTTGAGATTAACATCACTGCGGGAATCGGCCGGAATCTTAATAAACATGCTACTTTTATAAAAAAATTGCAATTTTTTCCTTTTTTTGTGAAATTTAATGCTCATTTTCCCAAAATGAAGCTTCCATAAATTTGGTCTTGGTATTTTCTAATTGGGTTACCAATTGCTATTCCCTTCATAAATTCTCAACACCTATTGTAAAGTTGCCTCTTTTATCATTTTTGGAGCAACATATAGATTTTCCCATGTTCGCAGGGGTATATGACACTTTTAAAACTCGCTAAATATTAAAATATGGGTGGAAAAATATTCTTTAGAATGTTTTCTTCCCCAAGCGAATGAAAAAATTATAAAAATTCACATTCGCCAATTTTGAATTTTGGCACACTTTGAGGCGATTCTGGCCCACTGTGTGCCGGAGTTACGAGTCAAATTTTGGATAGACTTTTGAACTAGCGCTGATTACTTTATTCCTTTGCCTCACTATTTAACAAAAAAACAACTGAATAAATACAGAGATTCAAACCCTCATGTTAACCAAACTAGTTATATTAGACTACTATTACGCTGTCCTTACCGATTAACCCATATTCACAAAGCAGGTTTAATTCAAATGTTGTCTAAACCATGGTTTAAACCTCCACCATGGAATAAAAAAATAAGAATAAATATATTGAGGACATGCACACTCTACAATTTTAGAGGTTTAAACCAAGGATAAAAATCAACTCAGGCCTGTCAACTTACAGTGCGATTCTTTGCAAAGGATTGATAAGCGCATAAGAGTTTGTTGAAAGAAAAGAAAGTTCAGCAATGCAAATTTAGAGCTACAATTCAGTCAAATTTTATATTATGTTAGAAATATCTCTGGATTTTTCTTCTTTGGATGACCTGGCCAGCCATCTGGTTTAGAGTTTTTTCCTTTATAGATCCTTTCATGGATTGCAAATAAAAATGAAGCATTGAAAGTTTATAATTTATCTATCATACTCTTTCAGCGTCTTTAAGTGAGAGATTTAATATGAGTAACTCAGCAAGTTTAATGTCACATTATTCTTCAATGTTCACTGCTGATATTTTATGTGTTTCCCACTCAACCTGTTTGTGTATACGATAAATGGTCTATAGTCAAAGCAGGAAACAAGGTTGATAACCAGGAAATGTACAATATCAGGAAGTCACTTCATACATGCAGCCGATTAGAGGAAAAAATCATAATGTCATAAAATAATGCTTTTCAGCATTCAGAAATTTACATGGTAAAATCATGCCCTTAAAGCCCATCTGCATTAGTTTGGCCAGGAGGGATTAGACCTCCCTGCAAGGTCACTGGCAGGTGTTTATCTCATCAAATCAGCTCTCAATTAACATCAGAAAAAGGGCATCATGGGGGATCAACGGGTACTGCTAAGGCATTGTTGGCTGTATAGAGGGCGCAAGTAGCTATAAGTAGTGCAGTGGGGCATTAAAGAAAGACTCCTTTTTTCTCTATATGGTAAGTTGCATACATGTACATCTTTGTGTTAATGTACGTACTGTATGTACAAGGGTGGCACTAGGGTTCTATGGAGGGGTGGGGTGGTGGGGGAGGGGGGGGGGATGTATCCAAAGTGGTGATCCCAAACAAAGATGAATAAATAGAACAAAAACTTAATAATAGTAATAATAATAATAGTGATAATGATAATAATTGGTGCTTCATGTACACATATTTTTTTAAACGCCCTATCCCCATATGAATGGGTCTGTGTCTCCACGGACATTTGACAGAGCCGATTTTTACACTTTAAAGAGAGATTACGTTAAAGTGCGTACAGTTGGATGAGTTCACAAAGATAACAGGTGTGAAATACCATTCATACATTTGAATACCAGTACAAGTATGGTAGTCTATTTTTCATTCCTGGATCTTGCATGTATCTTATAGGTAACAAGTATAGTTCAGATAGGATTAGAGATATATGATCCTATTTCCCTTTGGCTACTACCAGTCTGGCAACATAGATTTGGATGCAATGTAATTTGCAAAGTAACAACTCTTGGATTCTGAAAAGCAAACTGTTATTATCTGAATGATTTGAAATGTAAGCATGAACTACATGTAGTTTCTATGTTGTTTATAAATGTACTAATGTAGATTCCCAAGATGTTTGATACTGGTAAGCATCATCAAAATATACATACACAATCACATCCACACACAATAAAATAAAACAACAACAAAAACAACAACATAAATTATCATTTTATAGGCATGTATGTGTATGTACAGTACGTGTACATAGTTATTTTATGATATCAAATCACATGACGACAAGCCTTGTGTACATATAATAATAATAATAATATTATTGCTTATATAGTGCTTAATACGTCAGGAATGTATGTTATCCAGATAATGTGCAGTATATGTTCAATGATAAGAAAGAAAATAGAATCACACGTCATAGACCTTGAAGACTTATTTTTTAGACCTGAAGATACATGTAGTCTTGATTTTGTTCTACTTTGCAAAGATGTAGTTTGCAGCTTGCATTTAGTTTCATGAAACTGGTAGAGAAAGCAATTACAATGTGCTCATTGAAAGAAATATTTTATTGATGTTTTATTTATAATCTCAACTTGCACCAATGAAAGAGAAAAGGGCACAGTACTGTACATATTAGTTTATTTATCTAAATAAACATGATGTACATGTACATGTTGATTGTACACTTTTAGCATAGTTTAAACACAAAATACATGAACACTTTACTCTATATTTGCATTGTCTCCACTCTCTCTGTCTACCCCCCCCCTCCCCCACACCTCTCTCCCACTGTCTTTCTGACCATCTCAACCCGCTCAAACAATCTCTCACTCTCTCTTTTCTCATGGTTTGGTTTCAGATATGGGATGCTGTGGATAGCAAGCAAGGCTTCATTACCGAGGGGGTTTATACAAAGCTCTAGCCCTCACAGCTCTAGCTCAACAAGGGAAGCAGCCAAATGTCAAACTCTTGGAGAATTACACCGGCCAAGGTAAAGAAATTGTTAACCATTTCAGTTCTTGCACTGTTCAGAAACTTTTATAGGATAAGCTTGCTTCTTTAGTATTCAGCAATGGTATTTTGAGCACAATTATATCTCTGAAATATTTTATTTTTTCTTTTAAATGTAATAGGTATTCTGAGAACAATTTTTATTCTCAGATGTTATCTGTCATTTTATCTCAATGTCTTGAAATATTACATTCATTCACATAATGCGTGCAGCTTCAAAGGGGGGTGTCCACCCTAATATTTAGTTGATTTAAATAAAAGCAGACAAATCAGTAAAAGTTTGAGCAAAATCCGATAAAGAATAAGAAAGTTATGAATTTTCTAACTTTATTCTATCAAGCACAAATTGGCAATGCTGTGACATATCTAACAAGGTCCTCTTCCATTTTCTCTCTACAGAAAAGTTTTCGTAGTTGCTGATGAAGGAATATATTCTTTTCCATACATACAGGAGTTGTGTAGAAACCATGTGGAACGATTCAAGTGGACATATTTAAAATGATAAAATATCTCTATAGACAATTTTTTTATTTTTTATAGTACATTGAGCAAATGGGAAAGGACCTCGCAAGATATGTAACAGTGTTGCCAATTTGTGTTTGACTGAGTAAAACTTCAAATATTCACAACTTCCTTATTTTTTTTTCAGATTTTGCTCAAACTTTCACTGATCTGTTTCACTAAGTTTGCTGTTTTTATTGAAACTAACTTAAAGCCTGGCAAGTCCACTCCAAAAATAACTTAATTTCAATAGAAGCAGAGAAATCTTATTACCAATCATGTGAAAGAATATGTTTTGACTAATACATGATGATAAAAATTTTGCCGGGAAACCACCTACTAATTGATATATTTGGTAAATTAGTTTATCTACATGGTCTGTGAGAGATAAACGCACGTGTCGCGCACGTGTGCGTGTAGTCCCATATACATCTTTCTGTGTACAGTGCTTGTAACTTTACGAAGACTGGGCCATATTTCTTATCATTTTGATGATTCCAGAACCTTGCAGTACACACCAATACTTATATGCTAGATGATCAACCTTTTCTGATCGATTCCACAACGTTTCTTTCACAATGCAATCGCATGACCATAACTGGTCTTTACCTTTAAGCACATGCCTGATATATTTTCTCCTGGCAGCATCGAAGATGGTACAAAGGGAATAAGCTTGATAGGACTCCAGCTCTTAAAACTCCCTGGTTTAATGTATTGCATACACTGTACATGTACATCCTTATTTCATCATGTTCCATTCATTAAGTATTTTTACTCTGTCCTGTTCTTGGGAGAGCCTGAATTTCTTTTGGTCATGCAAGCAGCCTCTTTTTTAATCACTTAATGTTGAGTCACAATAGATGTTATTATTTGATTGATATAGAGCTTCCTAAGCCCTCTCTTGGTGACCTGTCAGATCTGAGGAAATTAAGCCAAGATGTGAGAAGAGAACGAGCCCCTAACATCCTTAACTACAACTACGCCCAGCTAAGTGCACTAGATCATGTGACGGTGGATCTTATACCTGAGAAGAAAGGTCTACTACTTAAACATGTGGAGTATGAAGTCTTTAGCAGGGTAAGCACCTTTAAGGGGGTAACTCACTCAAATTTGGGGTTTCGCCAGGGTTCCTAAATGGTTGCAAGAAAGTTCTCAAACAGTTTTCTTTATCGCAAATAGTTTTTCTTGTCGCAAAGAAAATTTGAACATGTTCAAAAATTATTTGCAAATTTATTGTTCTGCAAATAGTTGCAAGCGTTTGCAAAACAGTCGTAATCGTTTGTAAGCATTCACTGCTCAGTGAGATACATCCTTTAAGAACATCTCTGCCGTATTAAAGACAAAACACATTTAACATGTCAAACAATGGCAACTGCTAGTGACAAAGAATTACAGTATGTGCACATAATGAAGGTCTCTTACTAGAACTTATCTAACTTACTCATCTGCCTTTTCCCTTATTTTATAAGGGATGTGAGGTGTACTTCTTGTGCATGTACAATACTACAGTAGTTATATAAGATGTGAAATAGGCTCAAAGTTTCATTTTATATTTAGGAAAGAGCTAGATTACCATTGGAAAACTACTAAATAAATTTGTCCACTCCAAAACAGGAGTTTAAACTAGGAAAGTTTGATGGTATATTTGTGTATTTTGGGGGCATTTACCTGTTCACTCAATAAGTCGTACAGAGGTAAGTACATTTTCTGCCTTTTATGCATTTCAGCAACAATAATGGTGCTTTAAAGTTTTCTATTATTGTTTGATATCATTTTAGAATGGATTTATGCATAATTCAATCATAGAAGTTAAGTTATATTTTTGTATATTCAGGCATGAATTATTTGTCTATGAACTGGAAGTGTCAAGTGTTTTTTCCCTGTGAATTTGAATAAATACTTTTACATTCTGATTGAAAACTTTTTAATTGATGTGCAATCCATTCTACTGATAACTATGTTTTTTTGTTGTTCCAGATGTACAAGTCTACTGTATTTAGGCGCTACAGTGACTTTGCAGCCATGAGCGACATGTTAATCAACTGCTATCCATACAGAATGGTGCCTCGTCTCCCCCCTAAAAAGATGTTAGGAGGTAAGCATTACAACTGTACAGAAATGGTAACCATTAAGTCTAGATTTTCAAGCTGATGCAGAGGTTTTGTCGTATGTCCCATTTACAGGCTTACAATATGATAACATTTTTTTTAATGGATATGTAAAATTATATGGTGAAAAGTCATGGATAGGGTGCTGGACCTGAGTGTAAATCACATCAAATTTGAACTTCTTGGATGTTGTACAATGAATATTTTTGATGGACTTGACAAAAAATGAGATAAACAATTTGTCTGAAATCAACCTTCCCTCCAACTTGACCCTGGAAAAACAGCAACAACAAACAAGCAAGCAAATCAAAAACAACAACACACTAGAAAAAGAAAGAGAAAAAATCTTCATATAACTCATTTTCACACTTATATTAGTTTTGTGCTAACTGACAACCTGAGCTTATAAAAGGTGATTTTATTCTTTTTAATTTTAGCAAATCGAGAATTCATAGAGCAGAGGAGAAAAGCTTTGGTTCGATTCCTGACACTAGTGGTCAGACATCCTACGTTCCATGGCAGTGAGGTTATTCGCTTCTTCCTAACATTCACCGGATCTGTAAGTACAATATAAATGCTGAATATAAATGGCATTACTTATCCTTTATATCATACGCCTCACTTGTATATGTCAAAGTAAAATGCCTTAAACTGGTTGTGGCAAAAGGCAATTTTGTCAAAGTTTGCCTTATATATAATTGCATTAAAAATATATGTTCTTATAAGCTATGTTGTAATTATAGACTTATATCTGTTTAATTCATATGTGTATTTACTTGACCATAATGCAACAATTTTGCATGATTTGAATTGGGCATAAAAGAGGTTTCATGTACTTATTAATATTTTGATAAATCTAAAATGATAATACACGATTCTTGAACATGTTTATTGCTGATGTTTAAAGGATTTTATCGGTCAATGGTGAATTTATTGTGTTATTTAAATTCTGTAAATTCTGCGTCATTACTAGGTGGTATTGTTTTTTAATTTCTAATTTAAAGGTAATACAATGTTTTTTTTTATTTTATTTTATGATAATTATGTGTTTATTAAGAAATCAAATCATAACATATACAAACTTTCCCCAAAAATACAAATGCTGTGTTACAAAAGAAATCAATGACAAATTAAGATATTTACAAACGAAGGTAATACAATGTTTGGTATGGGGTCATGAATTTGGTTCAAATGAACATATTAGAAGCATATGCGATCCTACAATATTTAGTGATCGTTGTCGCGGTTAAAATCAAGTTCGAAGTTATGAATTGTAAATAATACAATCTTTATGTTGTATAGCTCCCTCTCAAGGTCAAGATATTAATTAAGCTATAAAACAATGTTTTTTGACTAAAATCTACCGATTAGCTATTCCCGTTTGGAAATTATATATCACAACTACGTATTCTGAGATTGTTTTCTCACAACTGACTGCATATTTGCGAGATAATGAATTGTTTGACCCATGTCAATCTGCCTACAGGCCTGGTCATAGTGTGGAAACATTACTTGTCAACTTAACTGATACTATTTTTAGAGAACTGGATTGCGGTAATATTACTGCTCTTGTTATGTTAGATATGAGCTCAGCTTTCGATACAGTAGATTACTCTATCCTGACTCGAAGGCTGAAATCATTAGGTATCAAGGGTACCGTCCTTAATTGGTTTATATCATATCTCTCTGAACGATCTCAGTATGTAAAAATTGATAATTCTACCTCTAGTAAAACTACTATGAAGTATGGTGTAACCCAAGGTTCGGTAGGAGGACCACTGCTCTTTTCTCTTTATATGCAACCAATCAGCAACATATTTCACAAACATTGTATTAGTTACCATTGCTACGCAGATGACATCCAAATTTATCTTTCTTTTAAACCTACAATGTCTTCACTGTCCTCAGCCGTTTCAAAACTTGAAAAATGTCTAGAAGAACTGAAATCCTGGTTAGTATCTAATGGCCTTAAGCTGAATGATGATAAATCTGTGTTTTTATTATTAGGTTCCAAGCACATGTTAGGGAAGGTTGACTATCAATCGTGTCATCTCCATATTGGAAAAAGGTGTATCACTCCATCAAAAACAGCTCGTAATTTGGGTGTAATATTTGATCAGGAAATGTCCTTTCGAAGTCACATAACACATGTTCAACAGAGTGTAAGGTACCAATTACGTAATCTAAGTTTCATAAGAAAGTGTTTATCTAAACCTGCGGCTGAGATCTTAATTCATGCTTTAATTTCTTCTCGTTTAGATTTTGCAAATTCATTGTTCTGTAATCTTCCAAAAAAAGATGTCACAAAACTGCAACGACTTCAAAATTCTGCAGCCCGCCTATTAACATTCACTAAGAAATCTGATTCCATATCACCAATTCTCAGTTCTCTCCATTGGTTGCCAGTTGAAAAAAGGATTATTTTTAAAATTATGTTACTTGTACATCATTCAGTTTACTCTCTTTCTTCCCCTGCATACCTGAGCAACTCTGTTTCAAAATACAACCCCACACGAAGTCTTCGCTCCTCATCAGACACACTATTACTTAATACACCCAGAATAAAACATGCTTGGGGTGAACGGGCTTTCTCAGCCATGGGTCCAAAACTGTGGAATAAGCTCCCTCTAAAATTACGTCAACTGTCATCGACAGAAACATTCAAATTACAACTAAAAACCTATTTGTTTCTTTCGTTGTAATTATTGCAATATTTTAATTTACTATGTCTAGGAGAATTCCAAATTTGTTTTTCGGTTTATTGTTTTTTCTTTCTTATGCCTGTTACATGTACTCTTTTCTAAGCGCCATGAGCACCGAAAGGTGGACCTGTGCGCTATACAAGTAGCCACTATTATTATTTTTATTATTATTGTCATGGTCGCAGCTACCATTTTACGGCCGTAGGGTGCTATTTGAAATTTATCAAAATGTAACGGGAGCACCGGTAAATTTTTATATTCGATTTTTCTCGAAAGCAGAAGTGTTTTAAGGGCTAAATTTTCTAGTGCTTATAATACATCCACAGGGGCATCCAAATACATCAAAATTGTAAAGAATCTCTATCCACCCAATTTTCAAAATTTCCCAAAACTTTGTATTACCTTTAATATATGAGTTCTTGTGATGATAGGGACAGAGGAGCATACTATCTTGACACCTTCTAATGGCTAATCATTTTTATATTACAGGATATGCAGCATAGAATCAAGGAGCAGTTTAGAGGGATACCTGATGAGTTTGTTACCAGCAAGCTAGCTGCTCAGGCTAAGGTAGGCATACCATACTCTGCCTTTGTGTTGATATCAAGTGACTGTTGGATCTGATACCATGGTTTAAGGATGTTTCAGCATTAAGTTTCTCTATTTCAGACTGAATCACAGCAATATGAATATGCCACATGCTCCTTGATTCCCAACTTCCAGTTACCCACTTAATATGAATACACACAGGCCTTAAATTAATCGACGGCCATCGACGGCCAGGCCGTCGATGCCCCTATGACTGGCCGCGGTGCCCTCCCAAAAAAAGATAAATTCACGGCCAAAAAGGCCGTGCCCTTTTTTTCAAACTGGCCGACGTGCCTTTTTTCCAACTGGACGTGCCCTTTTTTTTTAAATTTGCGCACATAAAACCACCAATTGCGCTTAAAACTAGACGGCAAGGCGCAAGTGTTTTCCGTGAAAATGCGCCCATAAATTATTAGAACAGAAAAAATACACGAATCACGAACAGTTTGCCGCCCACGAGCTCTCTTCTAGCTTCGTATTTAGTGCTTTAATAAGGCGCAAGTGCCGTGAAAATGCGCCCTTTGTTATTATATAGGCAATGCGCTAGCGCACGTACGTTCATGCGATCGCATGATATGCATATGGTGCATGTTGTTGACGCACGCACGTACGTACGTACAAATCAAAGGCCAGGCAGGGTGCAGGATCAAGAAAACAAATCGTCAAATGGAGAAATAAACAAGCATTCAAATAGTCATTAGAGATCTGTCGAGGTTTGTTTGTAGGTCTAGTTTATTATTTTATCTCAAATAGAATTTAGAATTATCTTATTAATAAGTTAAGAACACCTACGATGTTCTCGATCGTAATTACTCTCATTTTGCCACCAGCCGACCTCGCTTCAAAAAGCTACCCCGCCAGCCTCCCAAGACGAACGTTTCGAGTCCCGGTAAAATTACGCGCTGCGAGTCTCCGAGGGTGCATCGGTTTCGCTGGCAAACTTCCAGCCCGACAGCTTCCCACCAAAAGTGGCGAGAGTGTGTGTGCGAGGAACGATTTTGGTTTCGTGAATGCACGTTACGCAACTGAGCTGAGCGTGTCATTTTCAGCTGTCGAATGTCTATAAGGACATTTTTACATCTTATTTCATTAGTTAGGCCTATCTAGACCTTTCTATACAACAGTTAAAAAGATAATTTCTTCAAATTTGCTCCTACTACCGAGAGAGTGGCGGAAGGTTTGTGTGTGAGGTGCGATTTTGATTTGGGATACCCGGCCCGGTAAACTTGCCAAGTCCTTCTGACTTTCGATGTTTGTGAAATTGACAATTTATTTATTCATTTGCTCATCAATATTTTTAGTTACTTTAGAATACTGTTTAATGTGCAAGTTTAATGTTCTTAATCAATCTTTCCTGTTCATATTGTTAAGATTAAAAAGTTATTAAATTGATCGTTCGATCTATTCACATTATGAAATTAACAACTCTCTTTGAACTTATGATTAGATAAGGGGCCTATCTGTTTTTGGAAAATTGCCCCTTGCTCTGGTAAATTCCTGTGGCAAAGGGCGACTTAAAAAAAAAATTGCCCCTTGCTCCTGGCTGCTAAATCTAACTTGTGGGCCGCCGCCTTGTTTGTATGTACCGTAGACCTCTATACATTCTGTGAAGAAGCTGGTGCTAAAAGTCATGGGAAATTGATCCCACACAAGTTTCATAAAATACACATGACATCTAACAAAAGTAGAAACAATTTTTTTGGCCTCATACTCGATGCCCTTTTTGTAAAATATTTTGGCCTCGATGCCCTTTTTGTAAAAATATTTTGGCCTTGGTGCCCTTAAAAATATGAGGTACTCGAGGCCAAACTGGCCTTGCCCTAAAAATGACGAAATTTAAGGCCTGTACACATACATATACTTAGGTATTGTTCACTTTATTATAGTATTTTCTTGTTCTTGTTCTTCTTTATCATCTTATTCTCTATCTAATTGTTGCTTGTAAATTAAGTGAATGTACATGTGTAGATTAGAAGCATTGCTTTACATTTTATTGGTTTAAATGGAATATTTATAAGTCATGCATGTTTTTATAAGATTCCCCCCCCCCCCCCCCTCCCACTGAGTTACATTTTAGGATGTAGTATATAACTATGGATGTGAGTTATCTTTTATTTACCTTTGCTTTGCCAGGATCTTGTTCCAATGGATACACAAGTGCAGTTTGGTAACAGTAGAGAACAGATAAAGAGTCTATACAACAGTATGAACCTTATTAAGGGATTTGTGGACCAAATTACAATGAGAGCAATGGGTAAGTAAAATGGACATTAAAGGTAAACTTGAGTTCTGGTAAAAAAAAGAAAATTAATTCTCACAGAATCAAATGAAACTTACACTGAATGTTCAAGATTACAAATGAATGTCATGTGCCAAACAATTTTGGAAGAAAATGTATGCTGGCTGAGTAATGAGCATAGAAAGATAAGGAAATCAAGGCAAGCTAGCCCCGACACCATTTGTGTAGTCCCATATACATCTTTCTGTGTACAGGGTGTGTTACTTTACCAAGACTGGGCCAAATTTATTATGATTCTGATGACTCCAGAACCTTGCAGTGCACACCAATACTTACATGCTACATGATCAACCTTTTCTGATCCATTCCACACCATTTCTTTCACAATGTAATCACATTACTAGAACCTACCTTTATCTTTAATGAAGAAAATCCTTCTTGCTCTCACCATTGGTGTCTTGAATCAAAGTTGACTTCTGGGCACATTAATACAAATAATATTAATGATAATAATGATATTAGAGAAAATGATAATATAACTAATGATGAAATTAATAATAACAGCAACAAGAACAAAAACAATAATAATCATCATCATAAAAATGAGTACTACGAGCATTACTACTACTACTACAACACTAATGATGGTAATTCATACTGTGCTGTACAAAAAAGTCTCATAGTGCTTACAATAAACAATCTATACAAAAAAGACAAAAACTAGCTGTGGAAAAAGATGGATCTTCAGTTTTTATGCCTCGCTCGCTGTAAGTCCTCTCTGAGGGACTTGGTTATGAGGACCAATGCTTTATGAAAGGGTATGATTGCATTGATTTGGTTTCGAACCGGGGACCTTGTGGTTATGAGACCACTGCTTTATCACTGAAAGGGTATGATTGCATTGATTTGGTTTCGAACCGGGGACCTTGTGGTTATGAGACCACTGCTTTATGAAAGGGTATGATTGCATTGATTTGGTTTCGAACCGGGGACCTTGTGGTTATGAGACCACTGCTTTATAAAAGGGTATGATTGCATTGATTTGGTTTCGAACCGGGGACCTTGTGGTTATGAGGACCAATGCTTTATGAAAGGGTATGATTGCATTGATTTGGTTTCGAACCGGGGACCTTGTGGTTATGAGGACCAATGCTTTATGAAAGGGTATGATTGCATTGATTTGGTTTCGAACCGGGGACCTTGTGGTTATGAGACCACTGCTTTATGAAAGGGTATGATTGCATTGATTTGGTTTCGAACCGGGGACCTTGTGGTTATGAGACCACTGCTTTATGAAAGGGTATGATTGCATTGATTTGGTTTCGAACCGGGGACCTTGTGGTTATGAGGACCAATGCTTTATGAAAGGGTATGATTGCATTGATTTGGTTTCGAACCGGGGACCTTGTGGTTATGAGACCACTGCTTTATCACTGAGCCATCATGCCTCCTCTAGCCATGAAAGACCAAAACAAGTGTAATTAGTTGATAATCCTCTTTGACTTGCTTCATTCAGGTAATGCAGCAGATACCCTATCATTTGCCAAGGAGTTGAGTAGTCTAGGTGGTGACTCCCAGCCAGCCTCTGCCTGGGCTATGGGACACAACGACTCATGGCCGAATCTCAAGAGTGGTCTCAAGTCTGTAGCAGTAGAGTTTGCTTCTCTCTCAGATAAATACACGAACCAGGTAATGTGTCTCATCATTGAGTAGGTACAGAATACACGAACCAGGTAATGGGTCTCATCATTGAGTAGGTACAGAATACACGAACCAGGTAATGGGCCTCATCATTACAGGGAGCTGCAAACCAATTGCTCTCTTTGAAGCAGAAGTTTATTGAGAAACATGATGGAGGAAATTTCAAAAAGATAGAGTCAGATGTTTCTCAAAAAAGCTATTAATTAATGTAGATGGGTTTTCTTTTACAATGATTACCCCCTCATGGACTATAACATTTGCTTGTGATTTTGTGATGATTTGGAAAACTTCCTTTTCTTGAGTATGACATTTGCAGCTAGAGTAATAGATCACTGAATTTGAAATTAAACTGATTTGAAGTCAAAAGTATTGAATTGAATTTGAAATTAAACTGATTTGAAGTAAAAGGTATTAAATTGAATTTAAATTAAACTGAGGTTTGATATAAAGGTAAGTGTAAGAGGTATACAAGTTTGAGTGTACTTACTCAATTTCTATGTTTGTACATGTAGGCTATAATATACATGGGATGACAGGTTTTATTGAATTAGACACTGACAATGTAAGAGAAAGTAATACAATATCCATTTTATTTAATAATCACAATGATTTTGGTGGGAAAAGTTGAGCAGATATCATTAATATTGATGAAAGAAGAATACAATTACATTTTCTTACCTGCATGCATGATAACAGAATGTTTAACTGTATGCAAACTTCATGCCTGTTCAACAGAATTGTTTATAGCACTATGAGCTTTACTCGACAAAACAAGTAATTATTTTCTGTTCAAACATCTTAATTGTTTCTTTTTCTTCTCCTTTTAATTTTCCAGGGCAAGAGGCTTAACGAAGGAGTGGCCGAGAAATTCTGGCTGTTTCTTGATCTTCTGCAGGCATACAAGGCAAGTTTCAACTGGTAGCAGAGAGTGTTAATTGCATGTGATCTTAGGAATTGCTCATAATAATAATAATAATCATATTAAATATGCTACTCAGGATCAAACCGTGACTTGATCTTGAGGAAAGACCATTATAAGGGACTTGAGAGCAGGCCACATGACCATGTCACATCCACCAATCTTATTTTTCCTTGTGCCTATAGTCAGTGTCAAAACCAAATGATTTGAAAGTCAAGACTGGCAACAAGTTATTGACATGATTGCATAGACCTTCAAGTAATCAACTCAATGGATGATGCTATATAAAGCTGCGTTATGGTCTAGTGGATAAGTCACTGGACTTTGGATCACATTATTCATGGTTCGAGTACTGTTTTCCGTTGGCAGGACATTAATCTAAATTTGCTACTCTCCATCCAGCTGTAGTAAATGGTTACCTGGTATGAATTTATTCCTGGAATGCTTTTAGAGGCTTAGGGCAGATGGGCTAAAGCCAGAGTAATAATACTTCTTTTTAGGTGACTTGATCATCCCTTATGGATATGTGTGCAGCATAAATGTAGCTATTGTTCTTATTAATTTCTCATTGTCATCAAGTGTATTGAAATTGCTATTGGGTTTATTTTTTGAAATTCTTTGCAATTGTGTTTGCTATAACTGATTGTTAGATGCTCAAATTAAGAATAGCATGTATGTAGATGCACATGGAGTGACACATGTCCAAACTTTATTATAATTCCTACCTATTTTTAAATGATTTTTTTAAAAACTGCCAGGACCTGTGTGAGCGACATGAGAAGGGAGTGCTAAGGGATCATCAAAATGCTCTTCAGAAGATGGCTGCTATAAAGAAAAAGAAGATGTCTGCCACGATCAGAGGTGGAGAGTATGTCAATGAAGTAGAACAACTTGAGTCTAGAATTATTGAGGTGAGAAGATACCTAACCAAAAGATCTTTTGACATTTAAGCATCATGACTTTGAAGTCAGAGACATTGATATGAGCATGCATATTGGTTTAGGGTTAGGGTAACTCTAACCCTAACCCTATGAACAAGACAAATCTTTTTAGAAGGAAATCATTGAACACATAGTTCATTTCAAGGACTATTTCTTTCTTTTATTTTCATTTTTGTAACACTTTTTATATATTTTTTTTACTGTACATTAATTTACAATTTCCAATTTTAGTTTTTGTCTCGCCTGCGGAGCAAAAAGCAAAGAAAGGCGCCGTATATCCGGTGACGGCGACGGCGACAGCGTCAACATTAAAAACTTAACCTAAGGTTAAGTTATTGAATTTTTGATATAATTTTGAAAGTATAAGTTCTTAGTCAATGAAACTTGGACTTAAGGCTTATCAAGTATCCCCAATCATGTGAGTAGAATTTCAGGTCACTAAGTTAAGGTCAAAGGTCATTTTAGGTCAACTAACTTGAATTTTGTTGTGGCATCAACATCAAGATTTTGAATTTTTAGCATATTTTCAAAATTTTCAAATTTGTTTGTTCAAATTCCATGAAACTTGTACCCGAGGGTTATCAAGTATCACAGATCTAATGACACAAATTACAGGTCACAAGGTCAACAGTCATTTTAGGTCAGGAGACTTTGATTATGTTTTCAGAATTGATAAATCAATTTTTTTAATTAATTTGTTCATATTTCATTCAAGTTATTGATCATGGTACAATTAATAGTAAATAATTCTTCTGATGATTCTTAGTCAATATTCGCTTCCAAATGCTGATTATATTCAGGGATTTCATTTTTTGGGGCCTGCTAATGGGCGACCCTGCCTATAAATAATGTTCCAACCTCAATTTTTCATCATATCGAATTGCGTTATGCAGGCGAGACCGCCGAGAGCGTTTTCCTTTGTTTTAGGAAGTTGTTTAAAGTAGATATTCATTGATTTTAAAAACTAACTTTATTTTCATTATTGCAAAGTTGAAACTTTGATTCGACAAGGTTATCAAATTCAATGCTTGGAAACATTCAAAGTAATGATTATTATAAATTACAAAATGCTTAAATACAGCCCTGGCATAGAACCTAAAGAGCTCTCCGATGGCTGCTAAGATGTGTGAGATCACAGTATGGACATGATTTGCACAAGCAGTCGATGTCCCATGACATCTCACACATTTTCAGTGCCTGTGTTTTCATCTTCTCTTGAGTTCTTTTTCTTACTTCACTACCGTCAGGCTTAATGTATAGTCTATTGCCTCACTCTAAACCCGCGCATGGTTTTATTTTGATGACAAATGCAGCGATTCAAAAATAAAGGAATCTGTCGCTTGTAAACAAAATAAGACGCCATTGTATATTCAGCTGCTCACACCGCGGTATGTTCGGCGTTTCAAGAGGGAACAAATGCTGTCCTTAAAGTTCATACTCTAAGACAATCCCAAATACTGAGATAATTACATAAATAGAAAGCTTTTAACCCCCATAATAACACCAAATGGTGTCCACCCGACAAAACAAGTTTAGAATAATGAATTTATTCGAGTAAACTCTACCAAAATATCTAAGTCTGAAACCCGGAAGTGCACGTAGAGTCGGGCCTCTATCCGTGACGTCACGAACGGGACTCATGGGCTCAGTGAGAGTGAATGGCAGTGCTCTACGTAAATGCTATCCTGTCAGAGCTTAGATTTGTTGTTGTTAAGGAGTATATTTGATGGATTTTCTGTTTTCATTTGAATGAAGAATAACGAAGCAACATTTTCCAGTCGCTGATTTCTTTTTATATCCTCATATTCACCTATTTGGTAGAGATTTAAGGCGAGTTTACTGCTTAGGAATTAAAGTTAAATCGTGCACGTATGAATAGGCGGATGCATTATAATTGTCATCAGATAAGGTACAGGAGCAGTTTTGTAAAACGAATAGGTCTAGAACTATGATAGTACTTATCATAGATGTGTGTGACTGCCTCAAAAAAGGATACAGTACCAGTTAAACATTTTATGTTGTAAAATATCAAACTTGAACGAGATCATGCAAGCGCGCTTCCTCTATAATATTTTGGCGAGTGATCGATGCGGCTCTTGCATGAACGTTCGTGAAGCGAACAGAATCGGGAGGTAAGACCAAGCCGCTGCTCTAGGCGCTGCTTGCTTGTGATGGAACGTACGTGCGCTAGTTATATATGTTTATCGGCAATTGCAAGAGAATGAAAGCGACGTTGCCAGCTAAGACAAAAAACAAACAAAGACTTGCTCCTGACTACCGGTGTCAGAATTGGTAGATGAAGGATCTTCAGGGCCAAGGAAGGCGAAAGACATGGGAAAAAGGAAGAAGAAACCATCGGGAGATCGCTGTAGTGTATGGTAATGAACTGTGCATGGGTAGACAGCTACTGTTCACTCCGTGCCTGGGCCGATTTCAACACCAAAACAAAAATTACATGGTGAAAATATCGACTAATAGCACATCGTTGGCATGTATATGTCATAATTTATAAAAGGGGAATTGATATTAATACTATGAAGTACTAGGGGAAGGTAAAGAATTGTACATAGAATTATGATTTATTAGACTTTTCAGCCTTTGAAACAAAAATATGCAGAAAATCGTATCACTCTGCACATGTTTGCTATGGAACATCCGGGTACGTGAATATACTCTTTCCCGGACGTGAGGTCATAAATAGTAGACCAGCGCCGTGACTGATTTTTTATGCAAAGAGAGGCGGAAATTTTCAACATTTCAATTGAGGATTTCGAGTAGACAGAATTTTTTTGTGATATACTAAGTAATTGAAAAACTTAAAAATAACATATACTTGCCGTAGGTAACAAATTAAGGGACATTTATTTGATTAGAGTATCAACTTTAATATCATTCTGGGGGTTTTTCAATTTGAAAGTCTGGTTTCTTTGATTGTTAATTAACCCCTATCCTGTGTATTTACAAGCAAAAGATTTTAGTTATCAGAACTGGGTCATATCCCCTTTTGAATGGTTTGACATGCCATTACATTTACATGTATATACACTAAACTCATTGGCCCGAATTCACAACGGAGGTCTGAGGACAAAGCCGGTTTGATCAGACCAAGGTTTGTACAAACCTCGGTCTGAGCTCAAACCTGGTTTATTTTCAAACCCATTCCACAAAGGAAGGTTTGTATAAACCTTGGTCTGTAATTCCCAAACCTCCGACCAAGGTTTGTAAAACTAGTCTCAGCCATAGGGTTTCTAACATAATTTTTATGGGCTAGGGTTTAAATGTTAAGAATTGAAAAAACTGTTAAACTAAGCATTCTTAGTACGATCCGGACATCTTAATGAGCAATCTTGAAAAGATGATGGTTAGAACATCTCTGAAATAAACTTTTGAATTGCATTTTCATGAATTAATCGAACCAAACTGGCGCGCCGATGCAGAAAGTGCCCCACGTACTCACATTTGTGTGGTGCTGGTGAAGCACTCAATCCACTGATCTCTACGGATTTTTCCGTAGAGATCAGTGACTCAATCTGACCCAGAACAAATTGACATCGGCACCTGAAAACCTTCGTTAGATAAATACATCTAAGGTTGTCAAGGGTTCTTTTAAATTAACTGTAAGAGTCTTATTGTTTTGGGGGTTACAAATTCTTATCAATAAAATCACCTAATAATAATAATAATAATAATGATTTAATATGAATTAAGTTTTTATTGTGATTAATATATTAATTCATTTGATTGCAATTGTTAATTACTATACATCTATATAGTTATTTTGTTAGAATGGTCAATCAATTAATATTTTAACTAGTTCCCCGTTTGTTTCCCCAACTGGCTATTTTTTTCACATCAAAATTGTAACTGGTAAATGATTTGTTTCCATATAATATTAATTTTAAAAAATTCCTCTATGGCCATCTTTTCTTTCTCTCTCCCTCCCTGTCTCTTTCTCTGTCCCCGTCCCTCTCTCTTTCTACCCATTTTTGTTCTCTCTCCCTCCCTTTCTCTATTAATTCTTTTTCTTTCTCCCCTCTCTCCCTCCCTGTCTCTTTCTCTGTCCCCGTCCCTCCTCTCTTTCTATACCCATTTTTGTTCTCTCTCTCTCCTTTGCTCTCTCTATTAATTCTTTTTCTTTCTCCCTCTCTCTCTCTCTCTCCCTCCCTTTCTCTCTCTATTAATTTTTTCTTTGTCCCCTCTCTCTCTCTATTCAACTTTCTCTCTCTCTCTCTTCTTCTTCTTTTTTGCAATGAAACACATAATGCAAAACCATGCAAACTGCAAACACACACATCTGCACCCCCCCCCCCCAAAAAAAAAAGGGAGAAAGAGAGAGAGAGATAATCTGACACATATCTATTTCAGTTATCTTTGTAAATATATGAAAGCAAGAATATTGTATTTGTATTTTCATGTTTTACATAATTGAGCATACAACACAATAGTAATCTACCGTTTGTTCAAACAATGCAGTTTACATTTGTAAATTTTGTAGCATGCTTATATGAAATATAGCCCACTAGAGGTTAAGAGAGGCTCTGGAAGGCCAATTAAAAGTCTCACTGTAGCGCTATTAGCAGAAAGAAAATCAGAAATACAACAAAATGGGTGACGAAAATTCAAATTTGCACATAAAAGTTCTTTAATTCTGACTTCGCTTAGTACAGTAAATAATATTTGTTCGAATACTCTCCCCTAGCTGCCAACCAAATAATTTATATTGACCCACCCCTCAACTCAGCAGTACAATGCTAATTATAGTTAAATCGGGTGCATTTAATCTATAGAGAACACTTAATTACAAATACCGTCAGAGTGACAACAAATACTTATCAACTAAACATAACATCAAAAATATTCAACACCCAGGTTCTTGATGTAATGCTGCATAACTACGAAGTATTGTGGGAACACCAGGGAGGGGCCGTATTTTGAAATACTCTTAGTATTGATGAGGCATGGAACGTCCTCATCCTTGCATTTAATAAATATGCGCTCAATCACACATCTCCCTTTTTTGTGTGTGAAGTGTTAAAGCCCCACTGTACTACTTCTAGCTACTTGCTCCCTCTATATAGAAAACTTCCCCAATCTGTGCCTGTTAATCCCCCATGATCCTCTTTTTCTTATGTTAATTGAGAACTGAATTGATGAGATAGCCTCCCGTCAGTGACCTTGCTGGGTTGTCTAATCCTCTTTGGCTGAACTAGTACAGATGGCCTTTAAAGCACATCTGTGGTCGACCCTCTGAATGAAGAAATGGCTTCTGATGAGGCAGAGAAGGCATGGATACCTGCAAAATTGAATGAACAAAATAAACAATATCATAAACAATATTCTTAATTTCGACTTGTTCATTTTTTTTCTTGGAGGGGGGTGGGGGGGGGGGGGTAATACTATAGAAAGGATACAATGTATTGTACACATAATCAGGAATTATTCAATCCTGTGTCACTAATACAAAAACTATGAGGTTCCACTTGACAACAAACTAATCAAGTTGCATCCAGATATCAAAAACATTAATTGTGATTTGTGAACTGAAATTTAAAAGCACATGAGCTCGTTTGAATTAATTACTTAATGCGAGTTGTTACTATATTACCAAATGAACATTCCTAACATGTCACATGTTGGCCAAATACAAAAAAGGAAACAAGATTGATTAAGAAAAAGAATAAACAAATGTTTTCATATAAAGAAATAATCTACAGTACCTACCCTATAGTCTATCTCCAAGAATCAACTGTTATTCATATGCCCTAGCATCAAGCTGTCAATTCAGTGCACACTCAGAAAAGATCCTGGCATCGTGGCTGCTACCAGTCCAGGCCACCTTGCAACGATACTAGTTATTTTCCCAGCATAATCACAGACAACCTGACAATATGAAATAACATGTTGGCATTCATTAGTTATGAAAACTCACTCATTTCACACTTCAGATAGGCCGTGAAATGTATAAATTTCACTTGTTATTTATGGTAATTAATGCAAATGCAGTTGAATATGTAATAATTGCTTTTCAATATCTATTCATACAACAAAAATTGGAAGAAAATTCTAATTACCCTATATTTATTGACTGATGAAGTATTTCTTCATTTTTAACTCATGTTTTCATTGTTTATCTTGTAACAATGTAAACAAAAATAATCTCACTTTTAACAAAACATTTCGAGCCTAAAACAACAAATGCTTTGTGTGTGTGTGTGTGGGGGGGGGGGGGAGGGGGTACCCACTCTCGCATCTTTTTATTGGAAATGAACCTGTTTGTTTTTCTATAGTTTAAAATATATAGTGGTAATTGCCATTGATCAATTTACATGCTTCTCTTTGTTGTTTTTTCTTTCATTGATCAATGGCAAAAACAGTGGCCCAATTGCCATGGCCATCAACAAAATATCAGAAATCTAGAGGTCATATCCGTATTGCCAATAGAAGGATGGAACAAGTTTTGATTTTTCAAATTTCCCTTTCGTTAAAAAGATATTAACGAGTGTTAGGATTTTTAAGTTTAACTATCCATTGGATATTCTTAACTGTGTACAAAGGCAGTGAAATGATATCCATTTGGCCACTAGAAATCTTGCATTGGTCACCAATGAATTAGCATGGATGTACAACACACAAGACTGGAGAGTGTATATATCTAATGTGAAAATTTTGCAAGGTACAAACAAAAAGGTCTAAAGGGAAAGCCGTGCTGGATCCAGTCATGATGTATTCATTTATTCTCACCTGAACATCGATGGAGTACCTGTTCTTCCTATTTAAGTAGTACCTGGCTCTTGCCCCACCAGGGCTCCTGATGTAAACATGTGTCCCATCAACAGCAACTCCTGGAAATCTGCAGTACTGGAAAAACTGCTTCTAAATAGTAGTCACTATTTGCCTTGTAACTTGTAGGAAACTTCATGACTTGTCCCTTTCTTCTGACAACAGCTTCGGAAACATCCCTCACTACTCTCCATTCGGCAAACGGATGAATATGACACGGCATGCCACCTCCTCACGGTGCATCCTTTAGATCGAATTACCTTTTTAAAAAAATTAAAAAAAACAAGCATTCAAATAAATCATTTTTTTGCTGGTTTATGCTATTATATTTTTACATCCCCAACTGTCACTGTCACTTAAAAAAAAAAAAATCCTGATTTCTAGATGTGGTGTGAATCAATTTAACGTAAAAGACAAAATTGTCTATGCCTTTTCTAATCTCCTTCACGGCTTCACCTTTTGAAAAATAAGTTTAAGTAGTTAAGTAGTTTTACACAAAACAAGAAATCACAAACCTGTTTCCAACACATAATCTGAATAATTTCCTCATGTATTAAAGCCAAATAACAGTATTGGGAAATGCCCCACACACAAATTATGAACATTAATGCTCCCATCACCTACAGTACCATGTAAAAGAATAAATATCATAACTAATCTATCAATGTATCGAATATGACAGAAAATGCTTAGAAATTGAATAAATTTATGTAAATGCACATGTGTATTGCATTGGGGGCTTGCACGGTCGTAGGCAGACCAGCGAAGCGGGGCAAACGAACAGTGAATTTAGGCGGTCAACATGAATTGAAATATTTCTGCATTTTAATAACGACACTAGTCTAGGGTTGGATTTTACAACAGAAGCCCTTTTTTTGTATAGCTATGTTAACAATATTCATCAAGTAGTTTGGCCATGTTTTCAGCAACTTTCCCAATACAGAATTTGAATTCAAAGTAGCCTACCTCAATCTAAAACAAAAGGCTCATCATCCAGCGGGTTTTCCCAATCTCAGACTCAGAGGCCTCTGCCCGGTTGTGCTGCTATATATTGCTCCAGCTCCTCCTCCAGGTACACCAGCTCATTATGCTGAATCAGCTGCATTTCTACCATCTTTACTAGAGTGAAAATAAAATTAAACAAATGTTTAAACAATGTTTTTAAATTAAAGAAATGTTATTACTTGTGCTTGTGACTTTGTGGGTGATCCTTGCTCTGGAGACTAAGCCAGTTAATTAAGACAATCAGAACCAGATCTAAATTTAATAAAACTAAGCTTTGCTTGTCATGACTCATACTAGATCTAGTCATAGACAGAAATAACCGTCTGAGTGATATGGGTCATTTCTTTAATAAAAATAATATTAAAACTGACATTTGTTGACATTCTATAATCGGAGGTCTAGTGGAGCCAGGCGTAGTCTCAGTGAACAACCGGCGATATAGAGAGACTGAAGCTTTTGGTCCATGCCTGTCAGTGTGATTCATTTTGGGGAACATTGGCATTGCTGATGCCATTTTAATTTCTATTTATTTAGGTACCAGTGTCAGTGAAACAAGTCAAGTGATGGACATCATTGCCAGGCCTATACTAGGCTAGAGCCTGGTATTATTATCATTATCATGAATTTGTAATAACTAGTGTAGGTCTACGCCTATTCTAATAGGCATGTGTCATGGCATTGCTGACAACAAGACGAAATTAAACATGACAGTCATACTGACATACTCAGATATAGCCTACTGTAGGCCCGGCTAGGCCCAACTCCAGCCCAGGGTCAGAGGGTGCGAGCTCCCCCGCCGCCTTGGGCGTTGGACTCGAGCTCCCTCGGACTCAGTCCCTGAACTCTGGAATTGAGAGGCCGTCGGATATGTAAACACCGAACATTTCATGGAAAATGGAAAGTTATAAAGCATATCACATATTGAAATGTCAGTAACGTGAAGAGTATGGATTCGACTACATGTACAGGTTTTATACTTACGATTTTAAGGAAAGGATCGAGAGATTGAGAGATTTCAATTGCACTAAAATCGGGCTGACCAGATACTATCGCAGATTGTTTAGGCGGTGAATTATTTGGATAAAATCAATCGAGCATAAATTATCTCCACCCAGTGCTGCATCCTGATTGGTTGATAGCTCTCAAACCAGGTTTGAGAAATTACAAACCTCCTATCTGAGCAGTCTGTAAATTTCGGGTCTGATGACGTACATAAACCTGGTCTGAGGACAAACCTTGCTTTGTGAAATGTAATTTCAGACCAAGGTCTGAACTCAAACCTGAAACGCGTCATATGACGTACATAAACCTTGGGCTGAGGACAAACCGGCTTTGTGAAATGCATTTCAGACCAAGGTCTGAACCAAGGTCTAAAACGCGTCATATGACGTACGTAAACCTTGGTCTGAGCTCAAACCTTGCTTTGTGAATTCGGGCCATTAATATTTGACAAATAATAGCTTTGCAATTATGTTCAATCTTTATGGGATGTTGTCTGCTTGGGCAGTATTGGTCCATATAGCGACGTCATTAAAACATCGTTATTTTTCCGGCGAATCTATCGTATATCCCAGCTGCTGTCGATCATACCCATTCAGCTCCACCCTCTAAAAAATATGGTGACCGTTAATTAATTAATTAATAATAACAATACACCGGCCGGCTGGTTGTGCGTATTATAACCAACACTAAAAAGCCAGCGTCAGCATTGGCTGGTATAAAGCGTATAATGCGCTATTTTTGTTTTTCAACTGCTGGTTAAAATTATTGAATATTAGAAATCGTTATATTTATGGATATTTCAGCCGTCTCTGAACCGATTTTGATCAAACAAAGATGATTTTGTCATTTAAATTGTATGTTCTTTCAAATTCGACACTCAGTTTTTCATTATCACATAAAAATATTTTGTGTAGCGCCCTCTGCAACAAAACTCAACTATCCCTCTAACACATCAAAGCAAAGTAATGAATGTTTTTTTTGTTAGGATATCTAGTAAAGAGAAGAAGAATGTACAGATTATTGCATGTTACATACTAGCAAAAGTCAGACTAATTACCCTATAGATTTTGTTTAAAAGTTAAAGAAATTAGGATTTAACGTTGTGTTATGCCTGTGATTTGTTGTAGAACCTATTTATATACATGAATTCTTTGTCCAATGACAGTCCCTCATCATATCCTAGTATTCTTTGTCTTATGACACTCCCTCAAAGCAACATGATATCTGGGCTAGGTTTCTATTTCGAGTGAGAATTTAATTTTTTAATTTTTTTTTTACTTGTTTACTTCAGTCCTCGTTTAAAATGTGATCTAATTTTTGTTTTTGAATATATAGCAAGAAAGTCAGATCATGACAATGGAGAACAGGAATTTCTTCTCTCTGCACTGCCTTCAAATGGAGACCCAGTTAATACATGCCAACATGCCTCTCATTGCTGATGTCATGCAAACCTTTGCAGAAGCTGAGGTCAACAGTCAGAAAGAGGTTAGTCACACTCAAAACTTATACATTCACTTATGCTCAATTCCTTTAAAGGTACTATGTCCATTTGCAGGCCCTAAATAATGAAAAGGCCAAATTCCAACGGCATTTGAAAGATGATACTAATTTAGAACTTCCCTCATAACGAAAGGGCTTGAAAATGTCTTTTAGTGGGAAAATAACGTCCATTAGTTGTCAAATCAACTTTAGTGATGGTAATCCATTTAGTAATAGTCTGATTTTCAGACCCTTGTACTGAATGGTCATACGATTTGTGCTGCGCAAAGATTCAATCAGTTTAATTTTGGCCATTACAAGAAGTGAGTTATTGATGTGGACAAATGCTCATGTACCCTTTACAGCTCATTTTATGTATGTTATTACCAAAGGAAAAAAAAAAAGCCAGTCAGTCACTCAATAGTGCCTAACAGTGAAGTCTAGAAAGTAAATGTGTTTGCTTGCATAATTTGAATATTAGGACACTGCTAACTTTTAACGTTTCATAGATAGGACATACATGACATATTCATAATTCCTGCAAAGTTCTACAGGATTTGATGTGGCTACAAATGGGATTTAGTACCTTTAAGCTATAAACACATGAGTCATATGAACATCTCCATAACCATTTGTTGCTAAACAGTCATTAAGCCATTAATTATGAGCAAGATCAACCGGGTCTAAACTCTTACAGACTTTTGATGATTGTACCCATGGCAACATTACATGTCATATCACCTGTTAAACCGCCCAAAGAAACAGCAGCAAGATTTAAATCATGTTATGTGTAATTAAAATAGCAAATGGCATTGTAACATATGGCTGCATGCAATAAAGTCACTTAAGTGCACTTTCTTCTCTTCCTTTTTTGGAAATATAAGTGAAGCATATCATTTTTCTTTTTTGCTGGACCATTTTTAGATCTGTATTGAGCTGTGTGAACTAAGCTTCATATAAATTCAAAGATCATTATTTTCTGATATGTTTACATATCAGTTTGTGGTAACCCTGTAATAGCATTATCATTGCTTATTTATTATTACCAATTCACTATTCACCAAGCTGACATGATTTCTTTGAAGAACCATGGGAAAACATATGATCAGATTTTCCTGTAAATACCTTGGCCCCTTCTTGTAAATATTGATCCAAATCAATCGCAAGTTTGCAGTCTCCCATCTCTAATGTACATACGGTAGTTGTGATTCAATTGCAAGTTTGCAGTCTCCCATCTCTAATGTACATACGGTAGTTGTGATTCAATCGCAAGTTTGCAGTCTCCCATCTCTAATGTACATACGGTAGTTGTGATTCAATCGCAAGTTTGCAGTCTCCCATCTCTAATGTACATACGGTAGTTGTGATTCAATCGCAAGTTTGCAGTCTCCCATCTCTAATGTACATACGGTAGTTGTGATTCAATCGCAAGTTTGCAGTCTCCCATCTCTAATGTACATACGGTAGTTGTGATTCAATCGCAAGTTTGCAGTCTCCCATCTCTAATGTACATACGGTGGTTGCGATTCAATCGCAAGTTTGCAGTCTCCCATCTCTAATGTACATACGGTAGTTGTGATTTAATCGCAAGTTTGCAGTCTCCCATCTCTAATTTACATACGGTAGTTGTGATTCAATCGCAAGTTTGCAGTCTCCCATCTCTAATGTACATACGGTAGTTGTGATTCAATCACAAGTTTGCAGTCTCCCATCTCTAATGTACATACGGTAGTTGTGATTCAATTGCAAGTTTGCAGTCTCCCATCTCTAATGTACATACGGTAGTTGTGATTGATATCAAATCTTTGTAAGACAGGGCCCTGGTGCGGAACCAAAGATGAACCTTTGAACTATGTAACTGCAATGTTATTCAAACTATCTAAAGCTGCAACAACATGCCCCAAAGCTTATGAATCCTATTGTGACGATATGTCTTGCTTTTATTGCTAGGTGTGGTGTTTGAAAGATACTGACACCTTATACTGCCAAACATATATATTTAGCATGTATGCCATGTCCATTTGATAGTCAACTCAGTTATTCTACCATTCATTCATTATGAAAATTGTGTATTATCAAACCGTATACACTCCACCTCAAACTGTCAGAAAAGATTGGACCATAAACAAATACAACCCATACTTGTATGCTCATACATCTGCATACATCTGCATCTATCCTTGATTTTCCATATCACACTTTACAATGTACATGTATATCCAATGTTTTTATTTATATACCATTCATTACCCCCATCCTACTCATTCCCTGGTGTGTGCTCATCATTACTGCATCTATTCACCTTCTCTCCATGTACAGCTGCTGCAGGTATGGCAAGACAGCCTAGACAAGGTTGTGAAGCACATTTCTCCTTCCAAGCCGTCCTCATCACCAAACTCAGCTACATTATGATAGTACATATCCCACTGCTGCCACCATTTATAGTCAAAGGGAGGAGGAATCCTGAAGCCAGTCACAAGATTGGGAAGAAAATTTGAGTTTGGGTTAGAAATGACATTTCTTACTCATTTTGCTGAATATCATATAAATTGTAGAAGTCAATATTATTATGGCATTGTAATCTTTGCAATTGGACAGAAGACCCAAGTGGGTGTTGCTTATGGGAACTGGCAGACTAGTCGCCCAACTCTCCATTTGTAGCCCATTGGATTTCACCCACTGGAAGGCTTACTGCAATGTACCTGCAATTTTTAATTTACTTTTTATATGACTACAGTGCACTGAACACCAGATCAGGAAGATATTTGACATGTGAATCCTAACGCAGGTCATAGACTGATTATACAGCATGAGATGCCCTTCATGACTGCATGCATAATGTCTGATAGGGATGTTTCATCATACAGCATGAGATGCCCTTCATGACTGCATGCATAATGTCTGATAGGGATGTTTCATCATACAGCATGAGATGCCCTTCATGACTGCATGCATAATGTCTGATAGGGATGTTTCATCATACAGCATGAGATGCCCTTCATGACTGCATGCATAATGTCTGATAGGGATGTTTCATCATACAGCATGAGATGCCCTTCATGACTGCATGCATAATGTCTGATAGGGATGTTTCATCATACAGCATGAGATGCCCTTCATGACTGCATGCATAATGTCTGATAGGGATGTTTCTTGCCCAAAGAACAAGTATGAAAACCAAAGTTACATCCTATATAGCAATATAGAAATATAGAATTTTCCTGATGATGTGTTCTCTTTGGCCTCCTTAAACTGATAAACCTTGTTTATAATCTTGTTCTTTGTATCAATTGAACAAGATATACTTTCTAAGGACTTAAGAGGAATGTAAGGTGATGATATTGTAGTTCAAAATTTGTTGTGGGTTCGTGATTAGGAACAATATGAACCCTTTCTCTCTCTCTCTCTCTCTGCACCTTTCAGAAATGCATGATGGCATGTGATTCATTGTAGTTTATGGTTTTATAGATTCATAATTCAGGTTCTATACCCACCACAATTTTATCATTTAATACACCCCATGAAAATATACATGACTTCAGAAAACATGTCCAGTGTAATTTCACCAAGGTTTAGAAACAGAGAAATATCACAATATTAATATTCATGACATTTGTTGATAAATGTTGTTCAATGTGAATAGATCTGCTGCTTCTGACATTTAATAGTAAAGCAAGCCTGAACATGGCTATTTTAAACATTTGCAACTACTTTGCCTTGTATGTCACCTTTTGAAGTGTGTGAACATAACAATGACATAAAACATAATCCAAAAATGTTTTCTATGGGTCTTACAATTCCCGTTGAGTTGATGTTTGGAAATAGTTGCGATTCGTGTTTATTATAAATGCATGTCCAGGACTCATGTTATTAATTTGCAAACCTAAGATAACACAAGGTTGAAGTCCTACATCTAGTAACTTACTTTCAGTCACCTGTGTGACTCATAGTCTCCAAATTAACATACACATCATCTTGGTCATGATGGCACCTGAATATGAACACTACATGCTCTTGTAGTATTTCAAGAGAAGAACCAGGAAAGTGCTATAGTCAAACCTGCTTTAGCAACCACCTGTATAGAAAGATGACCTATCTACAAAGACCACCTGCATAGAAAGACCACCTGTCTACAAAGACCACCTGTCTACAAAGACCACATTTTTTGTTTCCCATGAAAAAGGTGTCTCATTGAAACCTGTACTAAAGAAATCTGTACATAAAGGCCATCTGTCTGTAAAGACCACTTTTCTTGTCTCCCTTGGGTGGTCTTTATAGACAGGTTTCACCATATTAGTAAATAAGATAAAGGCAATCTCTTCTTAGTACATGCTCCCTGTGTTACTAGCTTCATAGTTATACAAAACATTTATGTGTAGTCAAGTAACATATGACATCCTGCCATTTCATTGATTTATTTAGGTCATAAAATAAAGCAATATTTAGAACAATAAAGGTATATTTAAAAAGGAAGAGCCTTTGATGTGTTCTCTGAAGAGAAATTATATTTGTTTTGTAAATATAAATGAATATATGATTAGAACGTGTTAAAAAAAATATCAAGATAACTATTTTTTGTGATATGTCATTCCTGCATGATCTTTTTGTAAACTTTCCTCTCTATCTCTCTCTCTCTTTCTTTCTCTATTTTATTCTCTCTATTTGTATGGTCAATCTACCAATCTAGGCTGAATTCTGTAAAAATATTAATTTCAATACCTGAATTTAACATTCCTATCTAAAGGCTTCTCATAGCTAAAGAATGAAAGTTAATTACATTTGAACTACCAAGATTCACCTATGTAAGGGTCAGATGTTGTATGAAGGAAGAATTGAAGTGTTTGATGAGGACTATTGATGGATACATTCATCTTTTTAAAAACAAACATTTTCACCTGTCGTTAAAAACATTAGAATAAAGTTTACTGCCAATTTTCCTCATCAATCATTTTACTCCTTGAAGATGATTGTGTGACAACCGCTGTAAATGTGGTGGGCTGGAAGAGGTTCTTTGATGATTAGATTAGCATGTCTGATCTACATGTAGCATGTACATTTTCCTTTTTTTTTTCTTCTTCATTTGTCTGATTCTGTTTCTTTCAATAATTATGCAAATTTACAAACTGTCTTACTGTGCCTTAATTGAATCATTATGTAGGGCCCATCCTTTTAAAGTAGTCAAGTTTTTATCTGATAGAGGATGAAGAGAAAAGGCCTCAAGTTGCAGGCATCTTGGTTAAATTACATTTTACGATTCATTTCACTAGCTCTTGCTTGACTATCCACATATCAATGTCATCTTTTTTAATTAATTAATTTATTACAAAAATATATGTTTCACCTGCTACTTATGTTAAATATGCAAAGCATGAAATCAATAGCAAGTTCATTTTTAGTTCTTTCTTATGTAAAGAGTAATCATCATTGCGCTTCTGTTATATTGTCCATTATCACCTACTATGAATATGATTACTTCAATCACTAAAGAGCACAGTATTTTTGTCCTTCCATCTAACACAGGCATAAATCACTTATTGAAATGTACCTCGTAACCATTTCCATTTTCTTTTTTTATAGTGTATATTACCACTGAAAAGGTTTATTTTTTTTCTTGCAGATATAGTTTCATTCTAAAGTGTTCTATAGTGCTCTATATTAACTGTAGTATTGTTTATAGTAATTTTTATTTGCTTGTTAAGTATGTATCTACATTCAAGCAGTTTTTGTATGGATATAGAAGGGGGAATTCTAGATCCTCATTGTCAGATATATGGTTAGCTGTTTCTTTTTACCTCGATCATATTATCTATAAGCTGCGTGCAGTTTTATGGTAAATGCATTAGAGGACAAATTATATCTCTGTGTCCGTAAGCACATCATTTAGAAATATCTTCAGATGTTGAAGTTGTGTGCAGTCACTTAGATCCAAGCAGCAAGGTCAATTCAGTATTTCAGACATAAAGAAATACAGCCAAATTACTCCTTAAAGGACCAGGGGCCTGGGTGGGGAAGGTTGGGGGCGGAATTCACCCCTGTACACACACTACATTACGATTTGTTCTGCGCTGCGAGCTGTTATTACTTTATGGCCCTGAATGATGGAATCCAACCCCTCTGGCTGAGAGACACACACGCCAAAGTTACCTGGCCTTTTAGGGTGAGAGTGAATGGTCAATGATCAATTTCAGTCAGATTCTACCCCTTCCCATAAGCCAGTGTCTATTTTTTTTTCTTGCCAATTTATCTGTTACAATTATCTTCTGTTGTCACTAGCCAGATGTTCAAGTGTGTCTGATATTCAAGAGGACCTATTGAAATGTGTGTACTAGATTAAAGTAACCAGAATTGGTCATGTCCGTCCATGTAAAGAAATCAGAATACATGGACAATAGAGTGGTGAAGTGTGACGTCGTCAAAAATCTATTTTTAAAATTTCTCAATTTTGTCTTCATATTCCAAAAGAACATCAAAAATAATTTCCAAATATCGAAAACCAATTGAATATGTTAGGTATTGGCTGAGATATGACCATCTGAATGAATATATGTCCTATGGGAACTCAGTGTTATATGCTCTGGCTCCTAACCATTAGGAGCCAGAGCATATAACACTGAGAAATTCTAAAAATAGATTTTTATGACCTCACAGCTTCGGTACTCTATGCTTCTCATCAAAAACTCCTTGGAACATTTTCCCCTGCATTGTGGGAATAAGATGATGTTCCTACAAATGCGTTTTTTTTTGTAAACTTGTAATGTAGACACATGTCTGTTAAAACTCCCTGTAGGTTGTGTTACAATGAGTCAATACTCAGCTATGCTCAGCTTTACTTTGCATTTTAAAACAATGGTCATGAAACATTTATTGATGTAATAATAAATGAATACATTTTACCATTTAATTTTTACCCAAAAATGCAATTTTGGGTCATTGTATGATGATGTATAACACATTTTTTCATATAAGAAAAAAAAATCAAGAACCATGCATTTATTCATCATAAATTTGTATCCCCTTGTCAACAAATCCTCATGCTTATCATATGGAAACATTTTGTTGAACTTCTTATAAAGATGGTCTTCATAAAATAAAGTGTTTGGTTGCATTATGTCTCATTTTAGAGTTGAACTTCTTGCAATAGGTGTTAAATTGATGCTTGCGGCATGAAGGGGAAAACAATGCAGAGAAAAAAACATTTTGTTACATTTTTATTGGGCTGATTATATCATGCTGAAATTCATTGACTTTTGTTGCTTCACTTATTCATACTCGTGTTATTTTCTGCACATCAAACGTTTAAATTGCTTATGTATATGTTGATAAAGTGACTGACTTTATTCATGAACGATGGTATCATTTATCTACAGTTATAATTAAGGCAGAGATGTAGCTCATTGATTTTTGTTCCTGTATAAAGCATGTGGAAAAAAGAAAAAAGAAATTGAACATTATATTTACTACTTTTGTAATGATATGCGTTAATGATTTATATATAGTTCATACATAAACTCAGCATTGACAAAGAAGCTGTGGTATGCAGAACTTTGCCAAGAATCATATGATTCAGAATGAAATGCTAATAAAGATTATTATAGTTATTGATATGATATATATCCACTTTGAAGTTTCTGTCCATCGAGTTCAAACGAATTTGGAATGAGGGTGAGCAAAGTACGGAGAGCGTTGGCCAGAATATTGTACATATTCACCCCTTACTTAAAAAACATACCAATATAATGTTTAAACTAAATCCCAATTATCCGACTATGATTACTGTATAACAGAAATCTACAGCGGGAGAGAAAGAGAGGAGTGGGCGTGCTTTTCATGGAAAGACAGAAGAGTGTTAATGGTAACCATGGTAATAAATGTCCGACTCTTCATCTTTTCTCGTAGCTCCTGGAATCTTGGGAAAAGACGGTGCCGCAATGCAATGCGCTGACTCGGTCATCAGCGGTCAGTGGCCTGGGATCAAGACCAACTAGTTCTGATTCATCCTCCTCGTCATCACCGACTTCATCATCGTTGAGCTCCATATCCAATCCGACCAGTCCAACTAAATCCGATAAATTTGCTTTCTAGGCAAGATTTGCAATCACTCTGTATAATTCGTTCAAATCAAAGGCATTTACTTATTTCTTCTTTCTATACCTCTCGCCCGTTTTGACGATATTAACATGATGTAAATCACGAGTCAACGAGGTCATTGGCTCGAGTTCGAGTATTTGACATGACGTTTAACACAGTAAATTGCATTATGTGCAATATAAGATCCAAACGATTTCTTTCATACAAATACACACAAAACGTTCCAAAAGCTTGAATGCACATTATTTCACAATATGTAATAAAACAATATGAATAATTCTAATGATACACTTACATGCAAATGCATGATCATTTTTGCGTTTTTTTCTGCCTGCAAAATAGTTTTATTCTTGTAGGTCCATAGGTCCTATATTGTCGTATAAACAATTACTAGTTTCTGAAATACCAAACTCAGTCCTTAAATGACTATGATAATACGCCTGCTTGTTCTGCTTAATGTCTCAGTGGCGTAGCCAGGATAAGATCATTCGGGGGCAGGGTGGTTGGGTAATATTTCCGACAATGGGGACAAATTACGATAGGATTATAATATGTGTATGTTTTACTTTTTTTTCGTCACCACAAGAGCGGGGTAAATATATTGGCTAGGTTATGGTGATGTTTCTATATAATTATCAAAGATAAGAGGTAAAATATACTTTCACAAAAGACAAAATACAGGGGACGCCATCAATCGCCTGAGGCCTAACGGTCACAAAATCGTATTTTATTTTGCTTTAAATCTTTAAAATCTAACTTCCTTACTTACATACTTAAAATTAATATATCGTGCAATAATGTATATTTACGTAAAGCTAGTTGAATATGGTATATAACTAAAGTCACTGCAACCCCCTCTCCGTCTCATCCTTCCTTTGCTGAGGGTTAGGGACGTGATAGATCAGCCTCTTGATGGCATCGCTGCTACACCCCCCCCACACACACACACACAGGCTACGCCATCTATGAACTACTTTGACGAAAATTGTCGGTAATGTACCATGGATATATTGCTGGGAGGACTGATTGGGGCACGCCTTTTTCTTTATTTGGGACACACCTTTTTCTTTATTTGTTCAGAAAGGTATGTTTTCAATAATTTTTTCCGACACATATTCGGGGCCTTGTGTCGTCCCCCACATGTCTAGACCACAGCCGTGCTTTTCTTATTATCATTTTGTTTGCTTATTTAATTTTCATGAATAGCGAACCTAATTCCGTATTATGAAAGCGACCCTCGTTCCGCATTATAAATAGCGACCCTCTACTCGTGTAATGAATAGCGACCCTCTACTCGTGAAATGAATAGCGATCCTCTTCTCGTGTTATCAATACGGTCCTTATGATTAATGACCCCCTCGGCAATCACCGTTGGCCAATTACTAGAGGAACAATTATCCTCCAATGACATTTACCCCACCCCCGTAAAATGATTCCCCGGAAAATTACCCTCCGAGGACAACCACCCTCCGAGGACAATGACCCCCCAAGAACAATTACCCCTGAGAACAACCCCCTAGGACAATTACCCCTTATGACAATTACCCCCCCCCCCATCCGAGGACAATTATCCCCAGGAAAATTACCCCTTATGACGATTAAAGCCCGAGGACAATTACCTAGGACAATTACCCCCTATGACAATTGACACCCGAGGACAATTCCCCCCCCCGAAAATTACCCCCTTGGACACCCCCCCCCCCCCTCGAGGACAATGAATTACCCCCGGAAAAAAAAATCTTCGATCAAAACCATTTTTTTTAAATCAGGGTAGACTTCCGCTTTCAATGAACAGGGGGAGGGGGGGGGGGTTTATTGCCCTAGGGGTAATTTTAAGGGTGGGGGTAATTGTCCTGGGAGTCAGTTGTCCTCCGAGGCGGGGGGAGGTTGTCCTTTGAGGGTTATTTTCTGGGGGGTAATTTTCCAGGGGGTAACTGTCCTGATACGCCTTAAATCGTCTTGATTCACTTGGGCATGATGGTATTCTTTAGATGGAATCCACTTTGCTTAAATCCATCGTTGCTACGTTAGGCAAGCCTCTTGTCAAAGAAAGCCCAATAAGAACTGTACTGAGAGATGGAGAGAGGAAAAACTCAGGATATTAAGTTGTGAGAAAATATGAAGATATATTCAGTTATAAAAATGAGAAGGGGTTGAAGGATAAAGCAGTCAAGAGTAGTAGAGATAAGGAAAATGCAGAAAATGAGAGTAAGCAGGGGAGGATCAATGGGCGGGGGCACGGGGAGGGGGGGGGGGGGCAGGCCCCCAGCCCTGGAAAACTAAAAGATTTTTTTTCAAATGGTAACGACAATTTTACCTTTAAAAAAAGAAGAAGACAGCTTCCCCCCTCCCCCCCCCCCCCCCCCCCCCCCCCCCCGGCAAAAAAGAAGAAGATGGTAACCACAATTTTACCTTTTTGTTTTTTCAAAGTGGACGGGTGTGGGGGGTGTTGAGCAACAAAAAAATGGTGCTCACTATCCCCCCCCCCCCCCTCGCGCTTATATAAATGTGAGTGAGAGAGAGAAAGAGAGAAAGAGAGAGACTTGCCCTGTCCAGTCCCATACATTGCGAATATGGCATCGAAAATTTATGAAGGGGATAGGAATAGGAATATCGCATTCACGCTGTTTTGAATGGTGGCCCAGAGGGGACATCGCGAATCGTGAAATTGCACATCTTTGTTGGGAAATTTGCAACAAAGTATACGCGTATTTTGTCGCGAATTTCACAACAAAGATTCGCGATTTCACGATTCGCGATGTCCCTTCTACCATAATTATGGGCGTTTCTTCCAAGAAGCAATGGTAATGAATCTAGCTTTTCAATGATCCACTTGTGATGCATCGTATCATCTCAATGCAAACTAAATCATCTCGCATAGTGACGTCACACACTGGACAAACAGCTCAGTGCCGTGTAGCAGTCTGCAGCTAGCCAGTCGTGTCTCGTATGTGACGTCACAAATATTGACGCTCTATAAAGGACCGCTGATTAAGGCAGAAAATCTGGATCTTAAAACTAACATTTTTTAGAGTTGATTACTGCGGGCCCCAAACATATTTTGAAGAAAAGAGTTGTTGTATTTGATCAGCAAGGCTTCCCTTTCGCATTGATATGAGTTTTGCATCAATTCAAAACACGTGTGGCTACTTTAACTCCGTTTCGTTGACAGTCAACCATGCATGAAGTCTTTCGTCTATGGATGATTGTCAACGAAACGGAGTTAAATCTTTTTGTCAATTCTGTTTGTTGCTACGGCAGGCACCAAGTGAAAATGAATTTGCTTAATGAAATAATGGAAATGCTTGCATCACTTTAAACAAACATAATTTTTTTTTTATTCCTTGCTCATTTTTCCTGATTGAGGTGTCATATGAAAAGGCAGAAACTGACCTTCCTAGAAATGTGATTTTCTCTTTGAAATTCAGATACCGTTCTTAAAATGACTTTTTGGATCCCTCTCTTCAAATTAATTTTAATCACTCATGCGTGGAATATGCATCAAATGAAAGAAGAGGATCTAAGCTTTACAAATATGTGTCATTTATTAATTACAGTTGTGATTAAGTTATGATAAAACATCGCTAATTTTCGGTTTCATTTTTTCTTTGACACATTGTATAGGAAAGAATAAATGCTCATGGAGAAAATGCCCTACTTCTATTTTTGAACTTGTTTTGAAATAAATAAATCTGGACTAAATATGTTTTTGTGTCCATTAGAATATTAATTGGATTTCTGGTCTTGAAATTTGACGTACGATTCATAAAACCTTATGTAAATTGTATGGGTATGTATTTACATGTTTAATTTGTCTTGTTCAAGTTTTAAGGAGGCATACTTTAATAAATTACGAGAATATGTTTCTGTCTTGCCTTTGGGATGGTTTTATTCTAGTTCAATATAATATGTATATGAGACGAAATTGAATGAAATTTCTTTAAATTTATTGCACACAGATGATTTCGAGCTTTACATTCTCGAACGGAGCCGTCAGTTCAGACGAATTCCAATAAAATATGTTGAAAATGATTCATTTACCAACTAGAATTAAAACTAAGCAAAATACAAATTTGAACGGATTTTGAGATCGAAATTGAAGTGCAGAATAATTAATTTTAATGAAAAGGAGTAAAAATGATCAGGAAATGTTATGATGAAAATGAAATGAGATTTGTAAAGAGGTTTATGCCTTTGTGCAACAAATATCGCTCTTTGTAACGGAGCCATGTTTCTAAAGGAAGTTCGCGACATGCTATTTTAATGCTTTTGGCTTAACTGATATCGACGACCGAATTGCCATTGTTTAAATGCAGGTCTAATAATGAGGCGGAGAGGCAACGAAATTCGCTCCATTTTAATGCATGAAAAACCCATATAGTTTTAAATGATATTCGTTCCATCTCCCTCAGGAAAGGAGATCCTCCCGAAGGCTTAAACGTATGGGATCGGGCAGAAATTTTCCTAAAGATGTAGGGGGTATATTCCTGCACTCATAGAAGAAAGTCCAGGGCCAAAGAAAACCCATATGAAAAGTAAACAGATGCCAAAGGGTGGCTTGGAAACTAAATTCGCTCCATTTGAATGCCTGAAAAACACTGAACAAGTTAATTGAGATTCACTCCATCTTTCTAAAGGGACCCTTGCATTCTGTGATTACATAGTTTGCAATGGGGAACCTTGTATTCTGTGTCGTCCTTAACATTTCATGAAATGATCTCTTTTCATTTCTATATAGGAGTGTATGGTCAGTCTATCCAAACTATGTAATCGCAGATCATTCCATATGATGTTAAGGACGGGACAAAATACAAGGGGGGACCCTTGCATTCTGTGATTACATAGTTTGCAAAGGGGACCCTTGCATTCTGTGTCGCCCTTAACATGTCATGAAATGATCTCTTTTCATCTTTATATTGGAGTGTAGATCTCTGTCTATACAAACAATGTAATAGCAGATCATTCCATGAGATGTTAAGGGCGGGACAAATTGCAAGGGGGGAGCCTTGCATTCTGAGTCGCCCAAATGGCAAGGGGGACCCTTGCATTCTGTGTCGCCCTTAACATGTCATGAAATGATCTCTTTTCATCTTTATATTGGAGTGTAGATCTCTGTCTATCCAAACAATGTAATAGCAGATCATTCCATGAGATGTTAACGGCGGGACAAATTGCAAGGGGGGAGCCTTGCATTCTGAGTCGCCCAAATGGCAAGGGGGACCCTTGCATTCTGTGTCGCTCTTAACATGTCATGAAATGATCTCTTTTCATCTTTATATTGGAGTGTAGATCTCTGTCTATCCAAACAATGTAATAGCAGATCATTCCATGAGATGTTAACGGCGGGACAAATTGCAAGGGGGGAGCCTTGCATTCTGAGTCGCCCAAATGGCAAGGGGGGACCCTTGCATTCTTTTCATTTCTATATAGGAGTGTATGATCAGTCTATCCAAACTATGTAATCGCTTATCTCTCCATGATATGTTAAGGACTGGACAAAATGCAAGGGGGGACCCTTGCATTCTGTGATTACATAGTTTGCGAAGGGGACCCTTGCATTCTGTGTCGCCCTTAACATGT